>NW_027094863.1:0-47913 GCF_029207755.1 Chamaea fasciata | reverse complement strand
GGGGGACCCCAAATCCTGGGAATGAAGGACCCCAAATCCAGGGAAAGGGGGACCCCAAATCCAGGGAAAGGGGGACCCCAAATCCTGGGAATGAAGGACCCCAAATTCAGGGAAAGGGGGACCCCAAATCCTGGGAATGAAGGACCCCAAATCCAGGGAAAGGGGGACCCCAAATCCTGGGAATGAAGGACCCCAAATTCAGGGATGGGGAATCCAAATTCAGGGAATGAGTGACCCGAAATCCAGGGAAATGGGACCCGAATTTAGGGAAAGGGGACACAAATTTAGGGAATGAGGGAGCCCAAATCCAGAGATGCAGGATGCAAATTTAGGGATGAGTGATCCCAAATTTAGGGATGGGGCCCCACATTTAGGGGATGAGGGACCCCAAATTCAGAGAAATGGGACCCAAATTTAAGGACGAGGACCCAAATCCAAGGAAAATGGACCCAAATTTAGGGAAGTGGGACCCAAAATTTAGAGATGGGCACCCAAATTCAGGGATGGGAGCCAAAATTTAAGGATAAGTGACCCTAAATTTAGGGATGGGAGCCCAAACGCAGGGGTGGGGATCCAAATTTAGGGATGAGTGACCCCAAATTTAGGGATGGGGACCCAAATCCAAGGAATGGGGGACCCCAAGCCCCACAAAATTTGGCGGGGGGACCCTCAAACCCCTCTGATTCCCCCCTCAAACAACGCCCCAGGAACTCGGCGCTCCTCCCCGAGGCCGCGGCGCTTTCTTGGTCACACACGAAGAATTCAAAAAAGGCGAAAAATGAGAGATTTTTGGGGTTTTTTGGGGGGTTTTTTTTCGGTCACAACCGCGGCTCCTCCTGGGGGTCCCCAGATCCCCTCAGGACCCCCCCGAACGCCATTGTGGCACTGCGGTGACGTCACAGACAAGCCACGCCCACCGAGGGATGGCGGGAGTCAGATATCGCGAGATCTCGCACAACTCCCGAGGTTATAAATAGCCCCGCCTGAGGGGCGCGGCCCTCAGAGCCCGCCCGGCCCCTCATGGCGTCGGGTTCCCTCATGGCGGAATTTGTGAGGGAATAAGGAGAAAAATCTCGGGAATTCTCCCCGGGAATTCCCGAATTCCACTTTGGAATGATATTCCAGCCTTTGGAATAGCACCCTTTGTCCCATGGCCCCCGAAAAAGCTTGGGGGATACTGAGGGACGGTGGTGGCGCCTGGATCCCGCTTTTCCATTAAAAATCTGGTTAAAACCCCTTCGTAATTCCTCTTTTTCCTCTTCCAACGGCTCGTGATTTAAGGGGAATTCTAATTATCATAATTAATTAATTGTGTTTTATCACCGGGCTGGGGAGGGGAAGGGCTGAAAGGTGAAATTCCAGCGGGATGGGGGAAAAAAAAAGAAAAAAAAAAAGGAAAAATTCCGAATTCCTTGAGGGAATCCTGATTTAATTTAATTTGGATTAAAATCGTTTTTATGTAAGGAGAATCGTCTTTGTACAAAGGACTTAAATCGTTTTTACATTAAGGGAAAGGATGAGACGAGAGATTTGTGATGAAAATTCCCGGGGAATAAATCGGGATAAACCCAGGAATAAATCAGAGAAATCCCTGGAATAAATGGAATTTACATTTGTGGGTTTTGTTTTGTTTTGTTTTGTTTTCCCCCGGGAATTGTGGTTGCCACCAGAACCCCTGCAGGGGTTTGGAAACGTTGGAATCGTTGGAATTACGACGGAAAAAAATTTAAAAAAAGGAATTTAAAATTTAAAAGGCAAATATTCCTCCCTCCACCCATTCCTCAGTTCTCCCACTCCGCGAAAACCATCAAGGGAGGACAAAAATCCCTTTTTTGAGGGGAAAAATCCAAAATTACGGATGTAAAATAAAGCTGGGAAGGGGAAAAATCCTAAATTACGGATGTAAAATAAAGTTGGGAAGGGGAAAAATCCTAAATTACGGATGTAAAATAAAGTTGGGAAGGGGAAAAATCCTAAATTACGGATGTAAAATAAAGTTGGGAAGGGGAAAAATCCTAAATTACGGATGTAAAATAAAGGTGGGGAGGGGGAAAAATCCTAAATTACGGATGTAAAATAAAGCTGGGAAGGGGAAAAATCCTGAATTACGGATGTAAAGTAAAGCTGGGAAGGGGAAAAATCCTAAATTACGGATGTAAAATAAAGCTGGGAAGGGGAAAATCCTAAATTACGGATGTAAAATAAAGTTGGGAAGGGGAAAAATCCTAAATTACGGATGTAAAATAAAGTTGGGAAACTCCAGGTGGGAATTGTGACCAAACCTTTTCCTCAAGGTTCTCCCAAAAAATAAAGGAAAAACTCAGAGCCGCGTTTTTTTTTAACCATTTATATTTATATATATATATATAAAAAAATTAAATATATATAATATATCGTGTTTAAGACTAAAAATATAGTACAGAATATTTAAAAACCGAACAAAAAAAAAAAAACAAAAAAAAAGAGGAAAAATGCGACATAGGAAAAAAAAATGGGAATAAAAGAGGAGGGAAAAAAAAATCACGGGATTTCGGGAAAAATTGGAGGGGAAGGGGCTCTAAAACTGAAATGTGCTAAAAATAAAAAATAAAAATTAAAAAAAAAAAAAAAGGGGGGAAAATCCCAATTTTTCCAGCCCCCAAAATGAGGTTGGAATTTTAAAGCTTCCCGGTGGCCGGGGATCTCCCCCCTTTTTTTTATTTTTTCCCCCGTGGGATATTGCTCTGGATTTTGGGATGCAGCACCTGGAGAGGGAATTTTCCCTCCCCTCCCCTCCCTCCCCTCGGGAATTTTTTATTTTGGGGTGAAATCAGGCACCTTTGGGAATTCCCAGGGGTTTGTTTTGTTGTTCGTTTTGTTTTTCCTGGCCCGTCCTGACGGGATTTGTTTTGGGGGGAGAATTTCGGGAGGTGAAAAGGGAGGGGTCCCACAGTTCGTACCAGAATTGGGAATTATTTTGGGGATTATTTTGGGGATTATTTTGGGAATTATTTTGGGGAATTCTGGGGGGGATTTGAGAAGGTTCTGATTCTGGGGGTGGCTCTTTGAGGGGTGGGGAGGGGTCTCGTACCTGATCCCGAGGGGATTTTTTGGGAATTCCCTCTGAAATTTATCCCCCCCTCCAAATTCCCTGATCCCAAATTGGGGCTGGGAATCCACTGGGAATTTCCCTTCAAAATTTATTCCCCCGATTCCCTGATCCCAAACTGGGAATCCTTTGGGAATTCCCTCCAAAATTCATCCCTTGAATTCCCTGATCCCAGATCGGCGCTGGGAATTCCCTCCAAGATTCATTCCCCAAATCCCCCAAAACCCAAACTGGGGTCCCCAGTGCCCCCTAGTCCCTGGAACTGGGAAAGGGACCCTGATCCCAATATTTTGGTTCATCCCGGCTCCCAAAATTCCTGGGAATTCCCCATTCCCACCAGGATTTACATTCATAGGAGGGACCTCGGCCCCAAATTCCCCAGACTCTGGGATTTGGGGGGATCCCAAAAAGCGCTGCCTTTCCCGTGGGAACCGTGTGCGTGTATGGAATGGGGCTGGGGCTGCTCCCAAAAAAATTCCCAAATTCCAGGGGGGAATTTTGGGATGAGGGAAAAGGGGGAAGGAGCCGTCCCTGAGGGAGGGGTGGCCCCAAAAAATCAAGGCACAGGGAATGGGAATGGGTTGGGAATGGGGTTTTTTGGGATTTCTGCGTCCCTCTGGATTCGGGATCAGGCAGAGGCCTCCTGCTGATCCCAACATGGAATGGGAATGGGTTGGGAATGGGGTTTTTTGGGATTTCTGCGTCCCTCTGGATTCGGGATCACGCAGAGGCCTCCTGCTGATCCCAGCGGGATCGTGGAATGGGAATGGGTTGGGAATGGGGTTTTTTGGGATTTCTGCGTCCCTCTGGATTCGGGATCAGGCAGAGGCCTCCTGCTGATCCCAACATGGAATGGGAATGGGTTGGGAATGGGGTTTTTTGGGATTTCTGCGTCCCTCTGGGTTTAGAGACACTCAAAACCCTCCTGGTGATCCCAGTGGGGTCATGGAATGAGGATAGGAATGATTGGGATGGAGTTTTTGGGATTTCTGTGTCCCTCTGGGTTTAGGGACACTCAAAACCCTCCTGGTGATCCCAGTGGGGTCAGGGAATGGGAATGGTTTGGAATGGTGTTTTGGGGGTTTTTTTTGGGATTTCTGCGTCCCTCTGGATTCGGGATCATGCAGAAGCCTCAGGAAATGGGAATGGTTTGGGATGGAGGGATTTTTTTAGGGGGATTTTTTGCATCCCTCTGGATTCGGGAACACGCAGAGCCCTCATGCTGATCCCAGATGGGATCAGGGAACAAGAATGGTTTGGAATGAGGTGGTTTTTTGGGATTTCTGCGTCCCTCTGGATTTGGAGATGCAGAACCCTGGTGGAATGGGAATGATTTGGGACGGAGGGATTTTTGGGGGGGATTTCTGCGTCCCTCTGGATTTGGAGATGCAGAACCCTCGTGGAATGGGAATGATTTGGGACGGAGGGACTTTTTTGGGGGGATTTCTGCGTCCCTCTGGATTCGGGGACACACAGAACCCTGGTGGAATGGGAATGATTTGGGACGGAGGGATTTTTGGGGGGGATTTCTGCGTCCCTCTGGACTCGGGGACACACAGAACCCTGGTGGAATGGGAATGATTTGGGACGGAGGGATTTTTGGGGGGGATTTCTGCGTCCCTCTGGACTCGGGGACACACAGAACCCTGGTGGAATGGGAATGATTTGGGACGGAGGGATTTTTTTCGGGGGGATTTCTGCGTCCCTCTGGATTTGGAGATGCAGAACCCTGGTGGAATGGGAATGATTTGGGACGGAGGGATTTTTGGGGGGGATTTCTGCATCCCTCTGGATTTGGAGATGCAGAACCCTGGTGGAATGGGAATGATTTGGGACGGAGGGATTTTTTTCGGGGGATTTCTGCGTCCCTCTGGATTGGGCTCCCTGACAAACCTCCGGGAACCACAACGGGGAGGAGGGGCACAGACCCCACCAAGGAGGGGGGGATGAAAAAGTACCGGCAAAACAACCCAACGGAATGAACGGAAGCTCCAAGAAAAACCCGGGAATTCCGAGGAGGAGAGATCCCATCTCTCAATCTCAGGACGAACCCCTGAATATCAGGGGGAGGGGGGGAGGGAAGAGGAGGATCCCCTAAACGTGCGTCTGCATCCTCTGCTGAAACCTCTGCCCGTAGTCCGAGTGCTGGGACGTGTAGGAGAACCTGGCCGCGCTCCCGAACTTCCCCATGGCCTCGTAGGCGTCGTAGGCTCCCCTCTCCAACCCCGCGGCGTTCCCGAATCCCAAACGAAAGGCGGGATAACCCGCCTGGAACGTCCCGGCGCCGTAATTCTCGTAGGACAACTGGCTGGCCGTGTCCCCTCCGCCCGTCCCCGGAGCCGTGGTGGCGTCGGGGGGAAACTCGGGGCCGGCCCGGGGGTAGGAGCTGAGCTGGGCGTAGCCGCTGGAATGGGACAGACGGGACGGAGGGCGCGCGTCGAAACGGGCGGCGCCGGGGGGAGCGCCGGGGGGAGCGCCGGGGCCGGCGCGGTAATCGGCGTACAGCACCGAGCGGGACGCCGGGCGGTCCTCGTGGGCGCGGACGTTGTAGTAGCCGTTGGTGGGGTCCTGGGATGGGAAAAAAAGGGAAAATCTGGTGGGATTTGGGGAGTTTTGGGGTTTGGGAGGGTGGGGATTCTTTGGAATGGGTTGTAGTAGCCGTTGGTGGGGTCCTGGAAGGGGAAAAGGGGAAAATCTGGTGGGATTTGGGGAGTTTTGGGGGTTTGGGAGGGTGGGGATTCTTTGGAATGGGTTGTAGTAGCCGTTGGTGGGGTCCTGGGATGGGAAAAAAAGGGAAAATCTGGTGGGATTTGGGGAGTTTTGGGGTTTGGGAGGGTGGGGATTCTTTGGAATGGGTTGTAGTAGCCGTTGGTGGGGTCCTGGAAGGGAAAAAAGGGAAAATCTGGTGGGATTTGGGGAGTTTTGGGGTTTGGGAGGGTGGGGATTCTTTGGAATGGGTTGTAGTAGCCGTTGGTGGGGTCCTGGGATGGGAAAAAAAGGGAAAATCTGGTGGGATTTGGGGAGTTTTGGGGTTTGGGAGGGTGGGGATTCTTTGGAATGGGTTGTAGTAGCCGTTGGTGGGGTCCTGGAAGGGGAAAAGGGGGAAAATCTGGTGGGATTTGGGGAGTTTTGGGGTTTGGGAGGGTGGGGATTCTTTGGAATGGGTTGTAGTAGCCGTTGGTGGGGTCCTGGATGGGAAAAAAGGGAAAATCTGGTGGGATTTGGGGAGTTTTGGGGGTTTGGGAGGGTGGGGATTCTTTGGAATGGGTTGTAGTAGCCGTTGGTGGGGTCCTGGAAGGGAAAAAAGGGAAAATCTGGTGGGATTTGGGGAGTTTTGGGGTTTGGGAGGGTGGGGATTCTTTGGAATGGGTTGTAGTAGCCGTTGGTGGGGTCCTGGGATGGGAAAAAAGGGGGAAATCTGGTGGGATTTGGGGAGGTTTTGGGGTTTGGAGGGGATTTGGGGAGGGTGGAGATTCCTTGGGATTGACTGGGAGGGTGGGAGTTCCTTGGAATTGTTTGGGATGGTGGAAATGGAGAGTGGAGATCCTTTGGAATTGATTGGGAGGGTGGGAATTCTTTGGAATTGTTTGGGAGGGCACGGACGTTGTAGTAGCCGTTGGTGGGGTCCTGGAAGGGGAAAAGAGGGAAAATCTGGTGGGATTTGGGGAGGTTTTGGGGGTTTGGAGGGGATTTGGGGTGGTGAGGATGGAGGGTGGGAATTGTTTGGATTGATTGGGAGGGTGGAAATCCCTTGGAATTGATTGGGAGAGTGGGAATTCTTTGGGATTCTTTAGGAGGGTGGGAAATGGAGAGTGGGGATCCTTTGGAATGGGATCCGTGTCCAAACACTCCTGGAATTTTTGGGGCCGTGCCCATTCCCAAAGCCCCGACCACCCTTTTTCCCTAATTTTTTCCCAATTCTCCCTAATTTTCCCGAAAATCCATCCCAAATTCCTGCCCAGAACATCTCCCTGCAATCTCATCCCCTCCCAAAATCCCAGATCCCCAAAATTTCCCCCTCCAAATCCCAACAATCCCAAAATTTCACCCTTTTTTCAGGGGGGGGGGGGTTTCCCACCCCAAATTTTTTTTTTTGAATGGAATTTTTTGAGTTTCTGCCCATTCTGGGGGGAAAAATAAAACTAAAAATATAAAATTTGGGATCTTTTCCCAAGGGGGGGCCGGACCTTGAGCTCGTACTCCTCGCGGGTGTCGATGGTGTCGCAGCGCAGGTCCTGCTTCAGGTCCACGTCGTCCTTGAACGACTTGGGGGGAAGAAAAAAAAATTCCATGGAATTTATGGGAAAAAAAAAAAAAATTCCACGGAGTTACGGAAAATTTCCGTGGGATTGCAGAAAAATTCCATGGAGTTACGGGAAAATTCCGTGGGGTTGTGGAGAAATCCATGGAATTGTGGGAAGATTCGTGGAATTTACGAAAAAGAACCTCCGTGGAGTTACGGAAAAATTCCGCGGGATTATTATGGAATTAGGATGGAATTTTTGTGGAATTATTGTGGAATTATTGTGGAATTTTAATGGAATTTTTGTGGAATTTTTATGGAATTTTTGTGGAATTTTTGTGGAATTTTTATGGAATTTTAGTGGAATTTTTATGGAATTTTAATGGAATTTTTGTGGAATTTTAGTAGAATTTTAATGGAATTTTTGTGGAATTATTATGGAATTATTGTGGAATTTTAATGGAATTTTAATGGAATTATTGTGGAATTTTAATGGAATTTTAATGGAATTATTGTGGAATTATTGTGGAATTTTAATGGAATTTTTATGGAATTTTTGTGGAATTTTAATGGAATTTTTATGGAATTTTAGTGGAATTTTAATGGATTTTTTATGGAATTACGGAAAGATGGGAGGGAAGGGGCGGCTCCTGGTATCCCAAGATGGCCTTGGGGACACTCTCAGGGTTGGGGACAACCTCCCATCCATCCCAGGTGGCTCCAACCTCTCCTTGGGTTCCCTCCCAGCTTTTGGGGACCCCTCCCGCCCGTCCCAAGGTGACAACTCGCCGTCCCCAGACGCCGCCAGGACGTCCCCGGGGCGTCCCTCACCGAGTAGATGGCCTTCATGACGCGCGTGGCCGTGGACACGCTGGCCGTGTCCTCCTCCCTGTCCGCGTGCAGCGTCAGCGGCTCCCGGTTCACCGTCTCCACCTTGATGTCCAGCTTGCGCAGCGTCACGTCCTTACGGCCTGGGAGTGACCACAGAGTGACCGCCGAGTGACCGCCGAGTGACCGCCGGCTCACCGCGGTCCCCTCGGCGTCACCGCTGTCCCCTCACTCACTTCCTTTGCGGCGCCGGTAGAGGAAGCAGGCGAGGGCCACCAGGAAGGTGACGAGGAGGATGCTGGCGCCGATGGTGGCCCCGGCGATGATGCCCACGGGCAGGACCTCTGTGGGGACACGGCCAGTTGGGGGGGACAACGGGGGACCAATCCCGAAATTCCCGGAGGAGTTTGGGATTGGGGAAAGGGGTTTCGGGGTCATTGAGTGCGAGCGGTGTTCGGTTCCCTCTTGGTCATCCAGAGGAGTCTCCGGGAATTCCTTGGAGAGCTCCAGGGAGAACCCAAACTCTTCCAACACCTGATGTTTCCCAGGAGGAATTTCCTCAGATTTTCCAGCCCAACCCAACTGGAGATGACCCAACATTGTCCCCAAGGTTGTCCCCGTGGTGTCACCTTTCTCCTCCAGCTGGATGATGGCCGTGCCCGGCCCAAATTCCCCCAGATTTTCCAACCCAACCCAACCCAACTGGAGATGACCCAACATTGTCCCCAAGGTTGTCCCAGTGGTGTCACCTTTCTCCTCCAGCTGGATGATGGCCGTGGCAGGCCAGAATTCCCCCAAATTTCCTAGAAGGAATTCCCCCGGATTTCCCAACCCAACCCAACCCAACCCAACCCAACTGGAGATGACCCAGCATTGTCCCCAAGGTTGTCCCAGTGGTGTCACCTTTCTCCTCCAGCTGGATGATGGCCGTGCCCGGCCCGAATTCCCCCAGATTTCCCAACCCAACCCAACCCAACTGGAGATGACCCAGCATTGTCCCCAAGGTTGTCCCAGTGGTGTCACCTTTCTCCTCCAGCTGGATGATGGCCGTGCCCGGCCCGAATTCCCCCAAATTTCCAACCCAACCCAACCCAACTGGAGATGACCCAACATTGTCCCCAAGGTTGTCCCCAGTGGTGTCACCTTTCTCCTCCAGCTGGATGATGGCCGTGGCAGGCCAGAATTCCCCCAAATTTCCTAGAAGGAATTCCCCCGGATTTCCCAACCCAACCCAACCCAACCCAACCCAACTGGAGATGACCCAGCATTGTCCCCAAGGTTGTCCCAGTGGTGTCACCTTTCTCCTCCAGCTGGATGATGGCCGTGCCCGGCCCGAATTCCCCCAGATTTCCCAACCCAACCCAACCCAACTGGAGATGACCCAGCATTGTCCCCAAGGTTGTCCCAGTGGTGTCACCTTTCTCCTCCAGCTGGATGATGGCTGTGGCCGGCCAGAATTCCCCCAGATTTTCTAACCCAACCCAACCCAACTGGAGATGACCCAACATTGTCCCCAAGGCTGTCCCCGTGGTGTCACCTTTCTCCTCCAGCTGGATGATGGCCGTGGCAGGCCAGAATTCCCCCAAATTTCCTAGAAGGAATTCCCCCGGATTTCCCAACCCAACCCAACCCAACCCAACCCAACTGGAGATGACCCAGCATTGTCCCCAAGGTTGTCCCAGTGGTGTCACCTTTCTCCTCCAGCTGGATGATGGCCGTGCCCGGCCCGAATTCCCCCAAATTTCCAACCCAACCCAACCCAACTGGAGATGACCCAACATTGTCCCCAAGGTTGTCCCCAGTGGTGTCACCTTTCTCCTCCAGCTGGATGATGGCCGTGGCAGGCCAGAATTCCCCCAAATTTCCTAGAAGGAATTCCCCCGGATTTCCCAACCCAACCCAACCCAACCCAACCCAACTGGAGATGACCCAGCATTGTCCCCAAGGTTGTCCCAGTGGTGTCACCTTTCTCCTCCAGCTGGATGATGGCCGTGGCAGGCCAGAATTCCCCCAGATTTCCCAACCCAACCCAACCCAACTGGAGATGACCCAGCATTGTCCCCAAGGTTGTCCCTGTGGTGTCACCTTTCTCCTCCAGCTGGATGATGGCCGTGCCCGGCCCGAATTCCCCCAAATTTCCTAGAAGGAATTCCCCCGGATTTCCCAACCCAACCCAACCCAACTGGAGATGACCCAACATTGTCCCCAAGGCTGTCCCCGTGGTGTCACCTTTCTCCTCCAGCTGGATGATGGCCGTGCCCGGCCCGAAGCTGTTCCAGGCCGTGCAGTTGTAGCGCGTCTGGAAGTCGGCGTCCATGACGTTGTTGATGGTCAGCGTGGACAGGACGCCGCTGCCCGTGTTGGTTCTCTCCACCGTGTACCTCTCCAGGGTGCCGGCTTCCAGAATGTTCTCCTTCCACGCCCACGCCTGGACCACGGGCGAGAGAGGAGGGGTCAGGGCCGGGTGGGCTCGGAGTTGTCATTAATTATAATTTACATCTTACATATTCATATAATTACGTTCCACTCGATATAGTTGCGTTCTCTTTAGATGATTATATTTTATTTCCTCGGAGCGCGTTGTGTTTTCTGTAATTGTATTGTTGTGTCATAGATACGTTACGTGGTGATACACTGGTTGTGTATTAATTGTACCTATTAAATAATTATACAATAAAATATACTGTATATATATTTTATTGTATGAATATATGTATGTGTATAATTGTACAATAAAATATATTCCCCGTTGGCACAAGTGAAAATTTCTACGGTGCACGCTGTTATAATTGGGTCGTGCTTTAGGTAATTTTATCGTGTTTTCTATAATCGTGTTGTATTTTAGGGAAAGGTTTTATATAATTTATATCAAATAATATGTGTTTTTATAGACGCGTATGAAGATATTTATGTCATTTAACGTATTTGTGCACATACGAGGATCGTCGTTTTTATGCGTTATGCCATTTACGTGTCAGATAATTATCTCTCCGTTATGTGTTATTGTGTAATTGCGTTATGAAGTGTATTTCCCATGGTTTTGCGGGATTTCTGGTGGGATTTGGTTTGCGTTCCTTTGGGGGGTTTTCCCCCAGTATTTTTGGGGGAATTCTTTTTTTTTTTCCCGGGATTTTTTGAGTGATTTTCGTGGGATTCTTTTTTTTGATTTTTTGAGTGATTTTCACGGGATTTTTTGGATTTTTTGAGAGATTTTCACGGGATTTTTTTGGATTTTTTGGAGCGATTTTTGCGGGAATTTTTTTTGATTTTTTGAGAGATCTTCACGGGATTTTTTTTGATTTTTTGAGCAATTTTCACAGGATTTTTTTTTATTTTTTGATCGATTTTCACAGGATTTTTTTTTTTATTTTTTTGAGCAATTTTCACGGGAATTTTTTTGGATTTTTTGAGAGATTTTCATGGGATTTTTTTGGATTTTTTTGAGCAATTTTCACGGGAATTTTTTTGGATTTTTTGGAGCGATTTTCACGGGATTTTTTTTTTCATTTTTTTGAGCGATTTTCACGGGATTTTTTTTTGGATTTTTTTGGAGCGATTTTTGCGGGATTTTTTGGATTTTTTGAGCGATTTTCACGGGATTTTTTTTTAATTTTTTTTGAGCGATTTTCACAGGATTTTTTTGGATTTTTTGAGCGATTTCCATGGGATTTTTTTGGATTTTTTTTTTATTTTTTTGAGCGATTTCCACGGGATTTTTTTGGATTTTTTGGAGCGATTTTCACGGGATTTTTTTTTTTTTAATTTTTTTGAGCGATTTTCACGGGATTATTTTGGGATTTTTTTGAGCGATTTTCGCGGGATTTTTTTGGATTTTTTTGAGCGATTTTCACGGGATTTTTTTTTTATTTTTTTGAGTGATTTTCGTGGGATTTTTTTGGACTTTTTTGAGCAATTTTTGCGGGAATTTTTTTGGATTTTTTGAGAGATTTTCACGGGATTTTTTGGATTTTTTGGAGCGGTTTTCACGGGATTTTTTTTTTTATTTTTTGAGCGATTTTTGCAGGAATTTTTTAGATTTTTTGAGCGATTTTCACGGGATTTTTTTTTTTTTGGATTTTGGGGGCATTTCGGGGTATTTTGGGGCGACTCACGATGCGGTCTGGCGGCGGCGTGCTGCCGATGAAACACTCGACCTTGCCGCGGTCGCCGCGCACGGGCGAACTGCACCGGCTCGCTCGAGATGATCGGCGGGCCTGCGGAGAGGGAAAACAGGGAATTTTGGGTCCCGGGGGAAAGGAAAATCCCAGGGAAAGAGAAAACTGGGAATTTTGGGTCCCGGGAAAGGGAAAATCCCAGGGAAAGAGAAAACTGGGAATTTTGGGTCCCGGGGAAAGGGAAAATCCCAGGGAAAGAGAAAACTGGGAATTTTGGTCCCGGGGAAAGGGAAAAATCCCAGGGAAAGAGAAAACTGGGAATTTTGGGACCCGGGGAAAGGGAAAATCCCAGGGAAAGAGAAAACTGGGAATTTTGGGTCCCGGGGAAAGGGAAAATCCCAGGGAAAGAGAAAATTGGGAATTTTGGGTGCTAGGGAATGGGAAAATTGGGAATTTTGGGTCCCGAGGAAGGGGAAAAATACGGAGTTTGGGGGTCCCAGGGAAAGGGAAATTTGGGAATTTTGGGTCCCAGGGAAAGGGAAATTTGGGAATTTTGGGTCCTGGGGGGCAAGGATGAGGGAATTTATGGCCGGGCAAGGGGATCTGCCCTTTTTGGTGGGATCCACCCCATTCCCAAGGGATTCCCGGGAGGTTTTTTGGGGGTTTTTTGAGGCGGGATTTTTGGGGGTTTTGGGGGCGGTTTTGGGGTTTGTTTTGGGGGGCGATTTGGGGGGTTTTTGGGGTGGGTTTTGGGGGTTTTTTGGGGTTTTGGGGGGGGTTTTTTGGGGGTGGTTTTTGGGCTTTTTTGGGGGGTGATTTGTGGGGGTTTTTTGGGTGGTGGTTTTTGGGGGTGATTTTGGGGGGTTTTCGGGGGTGGTTTCTGAGGTTCTGGGGGTGATTTTTGGGTTTTTTGGGGTGGTTTTTGGGGGTTTTATTGGGGTGTGATTTGTGGGGTTTTTTGGGGGGTGGTTTTTGGAGTGATCTTTGGGGGTTTTTTTGGGGGTGGTTTTTTGGGGGTTTTTGGGGGTTTTTTGGGTGTGGTTTCTGGGTTTTTTGGGGGTTTTGGGGGTTGGTTTTTTGGGGTGGTTTCTGGGATTTTTTGTGTTGGTTTTTGGGGGTTTTTGTGTCGGTTTTTGGGGTGGTTTCTGGGTTTTTTGGGTTGGTTTTTTGGGGTGGTTTCTGGGTTTTTTGGGTTGGTTTTTGGGGTTTTTGGGTTGGTTTTTGGGGTGGTTTCTGGGTTTTTTTGGGGTTTTTTTTGGGTTGGTTTTTTTGGGGTGGTTTCTGGGTTTTTTGGGTTGTTTTTTGGAGTGGTTTCTGGGGTTTTTTGGGTTGGTTTTTGGGGTGGTTTCTGGGTTTTTTGGGGGGTTTTTGGGGTTGGTTTTCTGGGGTGGTTTCTGGTTTTTTTGGGTTGGTTTTTTGAGGTGGTTTCTAGGGGTTTTTGGGTTGGTTTTTGGGTGGTTTTGGGGTGGTTTCTGGGGTTTTTTGGGTTGGTTTTCTGGGGTGGTTTCTGGGGTTTTTTGGGTTGGTTTTTTGGGGTGGTTTCTGGGTTTTTTGGGGGTTTTTTGGGTTGGTTTTTTGGGGGTGGTTTCTGGGTTTTTTTGTGTTGGTTTTTTGGGGTGGTTTCTGGTTTTTTTGGGATTTTTTCAGGGTGGTTTTTGGGGTGGTTTCTGGGTTTTTTGGGGTTTTTTTTCGGGGGTGGTTTTTGGGGTGATTTTGGGGGTTTTTGGGGGCGGTCTTTTTGGGTTTTTTTGGGGGTGTCTGACCGTTGACGAAGAGGGTGACCTCCCTCTCGCCCACGGCCGATCCGGGGGGACGATGGCCTTGCAGACGTACTGGCCGGCGTCCGCCTGCGTCACCGACTTCAGGTACAGCTGGTTGCTGTTGCTCAGCACCTGGGGACAGGTGGGGACAGTTGGGGACAGTTGGGGACAGCTGGGGACAGTTGGGGACAATTGGGGACAATTGAGGACAGCTGGGGACAGCTGGGGACAGTTGTGGATGGTTGGGGACAGTTGGGGACAGCTGGGGACGGTTGGGGACAGTTGGGGGATGGTTGAGGGCAGTTGGGGACAATTGGGGACAATTGAGGACAGTTGGGGACAGTTGGGGACAATTGGGGATGGTTGGGGACAGTTGGGGGTGGTTGGGGACAGTTGGGGACAGTTGGGGGTGGTTGGGGACAGTTGGGGACAGGGTGGGGGGTGGTTGGGGACAGTTGGGGACAATTTGGGATGGTTGGGGACAGTTGGGGACAGCTGGGGACAGTTGGGGACCAGTTGGGGGTGGTTGGGGACAGTTGGGGACAGCTGGGGACAGCTGGGGACAGTTGGGGACAATTTGGGATGTTGGGGACAGTTGGGGACGGTTGAGGACACTTGGGGACAGTTGGGGACAATTGAGGATAATTGGGGACAATTGAGGACAGTTGGGGACAATTGGGGACGACTGGGGACAGTTGGGGACAGCTGGGGATGGTTGGGGCACAATTGGGGACAATTGAGGATAATGGGGGACAATTGAGGACAGTTGGGGACAATTGGGGACGACTGGGGACAGCTGGGGATGGTTTGGGGACAGTTGGGGACAGTTGGGGACAATTGGGGATGGTTGGGGACAGTTGGGGACAGTTGGGGACAATTGGGGACAATTGAGGATAATGGGGGACAATTGAGGGACAATTGGGGACAATTGGGGACAATTTGGGATGGTTGGGGGACAGTTGGGGACAGTTGGGGACAGTTGGGGACAACTGTAGACAAATGGGAACAGTCCAGGGACAGTTGGGGGGGACTCTTTTTGGGGGATTTTTGGGGGGATTTTGGGAGGATTTTTGGGGGGGACTTTTTAAAGGGTTTTTTTTTGGGATTTTCTTGTGATTTTTTTTTGGGGGGGGGGGTCTTTCGGGGCGGTTTCGGGGGTCTCCTACCATGTTGGACTCCTTCTTGGTCCAGGTGAGGGTCAGGGGCGGGTTCCCCGACCACACGCAGGTGAGGGTGACGTCGGAGCCGATGTCGGTCACCGTGGGCTTGGGGTCCACCACGATCCGGGGGGCGACTGCGGGGGGGAAAAGAGGAGAGGGGTCAGGGGAGGGATTTGGGGTCAGGGGAGGGGTTTGGGGTCAGGGGAGGGATTTTGGGGTCAGGGGAGGGATTTGGGGTCAGGGGAGGGGTTTGGGGTCAGGGGAGGGGATTTGGGGTCAGGGGAAGGATTTGGGGTCAGTGGGAGGGGATTTGGGGTCAGGGGAGGGGTTTGGGGTCAGGGGAGGGATTTGGGGTCAGGGGAGGGGTTTGGGGTCAGGGGAGGGATTTGGGGGTCAGGGGAGGGATTTGGGGTCAGGGGAGGGGTTTGGGGTCAGGGGAGGGGTTTGGGGTCAGGGGAGGGATTTGGGGTCAGGGGAGGGATTTGGGGTCAGGGGAGGGGATTTGGGGTCGGGGGAGGGGTTTGGGGTCAGGGGAGGGGATTTGGGGTCAGGGGAGGGATTTGGGGTCAGGGGAGGGATTTGGGGTCAGGGGAGGGGTTTGGGGTCAGGGGAGGGATTTGGGGTCAGGGGAGGGATTTGGGGTCAGGGGAGGGATTTGGGGTCAGGGGAGGGGATTTGGGGTCAGGGGAGGGATTTGGGGTCAGGGGAGGGGTTTGGGGTCAGGGGGAGGGATTGGGGTCAGGGGAGGGATTTGGGGTCAGGGGAGGGGTTTGGGGTCAGGGGAGGGGATTTGGGGTCAGGGGAGGGGGTTTGGGGTCAGGGGAGGGGTTTGGGGTCAGGGGAAGGGATTTCGGGTCAGGGGAGGGGTTTGGGGTCAGGGGAGGGGATTTGGGGTCAGGGGAGGGGTTTGGGGTCAGGGGAGGGGTTTGGGGTCAGGGAGGGATTTGGGGTCAGGGGAGGGATTTGGGGTCAGGGGAGGGGTTTGGGGTCAGGGGAGGGGTTTGGGGTCAGGGAGGGATTTGGGGTCAGGGGAGGGGATTTGGGGTCGGGGGAGGGGTTTGGGGTCAGGGGAGGGGTTTGGGGTCAGGGAGAGGGGTTTGGGGTCAGGGGAGGGGTTTGGGGTCAGGGGAGGGATTTGGGGGTCGGGGGAGGGGTTTGGGGTCAGGGGAGGGGTTTGGGGTCAGGGGAGGGGTTTGGGGTCAGGGGAGGGGATTTGTGGGTCGGGGGAGGGGTTTGGGGTCAGGGGAGGGGTTTGGGGTCAGGGAGGGGTTTGGGGTCAGGGGAGGGGTTTGGGGTCAGGGGAGGGGATTTGGGGTCGGGGGAGGGGTTTGGGGTCAGGGGAGGGGTTTGGGGTCAGGGGAGGGGTTTGGGGTCAGGGGAGGGATTTGGGGTCAGGGGAGGGGATTTGGGGTCGGGGGAGGGGTTTGGGGTCAGGGGAGGGGTTTGGGGTCAGGGGAGGGGTTTGGGGGTCAGGGGGAGGGATTTGGGGTCGGGGGAGGGGTTTGGGGTCGGGGGAGGGATTAGGGGTCAGGGGAGGGATTTGGGGTCAGGGGAGGGGTTTGGGGGTCAGGGGAGGGGTTTGGGGTCAGGGAGGGGTTTGGGGTCAGGGGAGGGATTTGGGGTCAGGGGAGGGGTTTGGGGGTCAGGGGAGGGATTTGGGGTCAGGGGAGGGGTTTGGGGTCAGGACAGGTATTTGGGGCGGGTTTGGGGTCAGGACAGGTGCTTAGGGCGGGTTTGGGGTCAGGACAGGTGTTTAGGGCGGGTTTGGGGTCAGCACAGGTATTTGGGGCGGGTTTGGGGTCAGGACAGGTGTTTAGGGCGAGTTTGGGGTCAGCACAGGTGTTTGGGGCGGGTTTGGGGTCAGGACAGGTATTTCGGGCGGGTTTGGGGTCAGGACAGGTGTTTGGGGCGGGTTTGGGGTCAGGACAGGTGTTTAGGGTGGATTTGGGGTCAGCACAGGTGTTTAGGGTGGGTTTGGGTCCAGGACAGGTGTTTAGGGCGGGTTTGGGGTCAGCACAGGTGTTTAGGGTGGGTTTGGGGTCAGCACAGGTGTTTAGGGTGGGTTTGGGTCCAGGACAGGTGTTTAGGGCGGGTTTGGGGTCAGCACAGGTGTTTAGGGCGGGTTTGGGGTCAGCACAGGTGTTTAGGGCGGGTTTGGGGTCAGGACAGGTGTTTAGGGGGGATTTGGGGTCAGGACAGGTACTTTCGGGCGGGTTTGGGGTCAGGACAGGTGTTTGGGGCGGGTTTGGGGTCAGGACAGGTATTTCGGGCGGGTTTGGGGTCAGGACAGGTGTTTAGGGTGGATTTGGGGTCAGCACAGGTGTTTAGGGTGGGTTTGGGGTCAGGACAGGTGTTTAGGGTGGATTTGGGGTCAGGACAGGTGTTTAGGGTGGGTTTGGGTCCAGGACAGGTGTTTAGGTCGGGTTTGGGGTCAGCACAGGTGTTTAGGGTGGGTTTGGGGTCAGGACAGGTGTTTAGGGCGGGTTTGGGGTCAGCACAGGTGTTTGGGGCGGGTTTGGGGTCAGGACAGGTGTTTCGGGCGGGTTTGGGGTCAGGACAGGTGTTTAGGGCGGGTTTGGGGTCAGCACAGGTGTTTAGGGGGGATTTGGGGTCAGGACAGGTGTTTCGGGCGGGTTTGGGGTCAGGACAGGTGTTTAGGGTGGGTTTGGGGTCAGGACAGGTATTTGGGGCGGGTTTGGGGTCAGCACAGGTGTTTAGGGCGGGTTTGGGGTCAGCACAGGTGTTTAGGGGGGATTTGGGGTCAGGACAGGTGTTTAGGGCGGGTTTGGGGTCAGCACAGGTGTTTAGGGCGGGTTTGGGGTCAGGACAGGTATTTGGGGCGGGTTTGGGGTCAGGACAGGTGTTTAGGGCGGGTTTGGGGTCAGCACAGGTGTTTAGGGCGGGTTTGGGGTCAGGACAGGTGTTTAGGGCGGGTTTGGGGTCAGCACAGGTGTTTAGGGCGGGTTTGGGGTCAGGACAGGTGTTTGGGGCGGGTTTGGGGTCAGGACAGGTGTTTGGGGCGGGTTTGGGGTCAGGACAGGTGTTTGGGGCGGGTTTGGGGTCAGGACAGGTGTTTAGGGCGGGTTTGGGGTCAGCACAGGTGTTTAGGGCGGGTTTGGGGTCAGGACAGGTGTTTGGGGCGGGTTTGGGGTCAGCACAGGTGTTTAGGGCGGGTTTGGGGTCAGCACAGGTGTTTGGGGCGGGTTTGGGGTCAGGACAGGTGTTTGGGGCGGGTTTGGGGTCAGCACAGGTGTTTGGGGCGGGTTTGGGGTCAGCACAGGTGTTTGGGGCGGGTTTGGGGTCAGCACAGGTGTTTGGGCGGGTTTGGGGTCAGCACAGGTGTTTAGGGCGGGTTTGGGGTCAGGACAGGTGTTTGGGGCGGGTTTGGGGTCAGCACAGGTGTTTAGGGCGGGTTTGGGGTCACTCACAGTGCACGTCCACCAGGGTGCTGACGTTGGTGCTGCCGATGTCGTTGTGCACCTCGCAGGACACGGGCTCGGTGAAGAAGGTGTGGTCCACCTGCGTGTCGTACCTGTTCTCCTTGGCCTCCTCGATCAGCACCCCGCCCTTGGCCCACCTGGGACACGGGCACGCCTCAATCCTCAATCCTGATCCTAAATCCTCAATCCTGATCCTAAATCCTCAATCCTGATCCTGAATCCTGATCCTAAATCCTCAATCCTGATCCTAAATCCTGATCCTAAATCCTGATCCTAAATCCTCAATCCTGATCCTAAATCCTCAATCCTGATCCTAAATCCTGATCCTAAATCCTAAATCCCGATCCTAAATCCCAACGAGCATCCCACCCTGGGCCCACCTGGGGACATGGGGACGCCGTGGGGACACGGGGTGACCCTGATCCTGATCCCAATCCCGACCCCAAAAGGTTTTGGGGTGTGGAGGGGACACAGAATCCCCATGGGACACGGGGTGACCCCGATCCCGATCCTGGGGGATTTTGGGTCTGTGGGGACACGGGGTGACCCCGATCCCGATCCTGGGGGATTTGGGGTCTGCGGGGACACGGGGTGACCCCGATCCCGATCCTGGGGGATTTTGGGTCTGTGGGGACACGGGGTGACCCCGATCCCGATCCTGGGGGATTTGGGGTCTGTGGGGACACGGGGTGACCCCAATCCCGGGGGATTTTGGGGTCTGTGGGGACACGGGGTGACCCCGATCCCGATCCCGGGGGATTTCGGGGTCTGTGGGGACACGGGGTGACCCCGATCCCGATCCTGGGGGATTTTAGGGTGTGGAGGGGACACGGGGTGACCCCGATCCCGATCCTGGGGGATTTTGGGTCTGTGGGGACACGGGGTGACCCCGATCCCGATCCTGTGGGATTTTGGGGTCTGTGGGGACACGGGGTGACCCCGATCTCGATCCTGGGGGATTTTGGGGTCTGTGGGGACACGGGGTGACCCCGATCCCGATCCTGGGGGATTTTGGGTCTGCGGGGACACGGGGTGACCCCGATCCCGATCCTGTGGGATTTTGGGGTCTGTGGGGACACGGGGTGACCCCGATCTCGATCCCGGGGGATTTTGGGGTCTGCGGGGACACGGGGTGACCCCGATCCCGATCCCGGGGGATTTTGGGGTCTGTGGGGACACGGGGTGACCCCGATCCCGATCCCGGGGGATTTCGGGGCTCACCTGTAGCCCTTGATCTCGGGGTTGGCCGTGGCCATGCAGGTGAACACGACCCTCTCGCCCTCCTGCACCGTCTGCGGCTGGATGGACAAGGTCACCGTCGGCGGGTCTGTGGGGACAGGGACAGCGTCAGCGGGGGCACCCGGGGGGACCCCAAAGCTCGGGGGTGGGGCGCCCACCGCCCCTGAACTTGTGGGGACCCGAAATCCCATCCCATACAAAATCCCATCCCAGGTGGGGACCCTGAATCCTATCCCTGTCCCTTTGGGGTCCCTAAATCCCTTTGGGGACCCTAAATCCCTTCCATGTCCCTTTGGGGACGCTAAATCCCTTTGGGGACCCTAAATCCCTTTGGGGTCCCTAAATCCCTTTGGGGACCCTAAATCCCTTCCCTGTCCCTTTGGGGACCCTAAATCCCTTTGGGGTCCCTAAATCCCTTCCCTGTACCTTCGGGGTCCCTAAATCCCTTTGGGGTCCCTAAATCCCTTCCCTGTCCCTTTGGGGACCCTAAATCCCTTTGAGGACCCTCAATCCCTTTGCGGTCCCTAAATCCTTTCCCCGTCCCTTTGGGGACCCTCTTTTGCTCTTCCTCCTCCTCCTCCTCCTTTTTCTTTCCCTCCTCCTCTTTCTCCTCTTCCTCCCTGTTCCTCTTCCTCCCCTTCCTCCTTTTCCGTCTTCCTCCTCCTCCTCCTCCTCCTCCCTCCAGCAAATCCCACCCCCAGGCGCCACTCCCACCGGCGACACCCCAAAACCCTCCTAAACCCCCCCAAAAATCCCCCAAAATCCCCCAAAATCCCCAAAATCCCCCAAAATCCCCATCCACCTCCCCGCCACTCACAGCCCGCTGATGTCCCCAATGTCCCCAGTGTCCCCCCTATCGCCTGGATATCCCCTGGATGTCCCCAATGCCCCTGGATGTCCCCAGTATCCTCAATGTCCCCACTGTCCCCACTGTCCCCAATATCCCCTGGATGTCCCTGGTGTGCCCAATCCCCTGGCTGTCCCCTGGTGTCCCCAGGCTCTTCCCCATGTCCCCAGGCTGTCCCCAGTGTCACCAATCCCCAGGCTGTCCCCTGGCTGTCTGTGGCTGTGGCTGTCCCCGGTGTCCCTGGTGTCCCCTGGCTGTCCCCGGTGTCCCCGGTGTCCCCTGGCTGTCCGTGGCTGTCCCCGGTGTCCCCTGGCTGTCCCCGGTGTCCCCTGGCTGTCCGTGGCTGTCCCCGGTGTCCCCGGGCTGTCCCCGGTGTCCCCGGTGTCCCCAGGCTGTCCGTGGCTGTCCCCGGTGTCCCCTGGCTGTCCCCAGTGTCCCCGGTGTCCCCTGGCTGTCCGTGGCTGTCCCCTGGCTGTCCCCGGTGTCCCCTGGCTGTCCGTGGCTGTCCGTGGCTGTCCCCGGTGTCCCCGGGCTGTCCGTGGCTGTCCCCAGTGTCCCCGGTGTCCCCTGGCTGTCCGTGGCTGTCCCCGGTGTCCCCGGGCTGTCCGTGGCTGTCCCCGGTGTCCCCGGTGTCCCCTGGCTGTCCGTGGCTGTCCCCGGTGTCCCCGGGCTGTCCGTGGCTGTCCCCGGTGTCCCCGGTGTCCCCGGGCTGTCCGTGGCTGTCCCCAGTGTCCCCTGGCTGTCCGTGGCTGTCCCCGGTGTCCCCGGTGTCCCCTGGCTGTCCGTGGCTGTCCGTGGCTGTCCGTGGCTGTCCCCAGGCTGTCCGTGGCTGTCCCCGGTGTCCCCTGGCTGTCCCCGGTGTCCCCGGGCTGTCCGTGGCTGTCCCCGGTGTCCCCTGGCTGTCTGTGGCTGTCCCCGGTGTCCCCTGGCTGCCTGTGGCTGTCCCCAGGCTGTCCCCGGTGTCCCCGGTGTCCCTGGTGTTCCCGGGCTGTCCCCGGTGTCCCCTGGCTGCCTGTGGCTGTCCCCAGGCTGTCCCCAGTGTCCCCGGTGTCCCTGGTGTTCCCGGGCTGTCCCCGGTGTCCCCTGGCTGTCTGTGGCTGTCCCCGGTGTCCCCTGGCTGTCTGTGGCTGTCCCCGGTGTCCCCTGGCTGTCCCCGGTGTCCCCGGTGTCCCCGGTGTCCCTGGTGTCCCCTGGCTGTCTGTGGCTGTCCCTGGTGTCCCCGGGCTGTCTGTGGCTGTCCCCGGTGTCGCCTGGCTGTCCCCAGTGTCCCCTGGCTGTCCGTGGCTGTCCCCGGTGTCCCCGGTGTCCCCTGGCTGTCTGTGGCTGTCCCCGGTGTCCCCGGTGTCCCCTGGCTGTCCCCGGTGTCCCCGGTGTCCCCGGGCTGTCCGTGGCTGTCCCCGGTGTCCCCGGTGTCCCCTGGCTGTCCCCAGTGTCCCCGGTGTCACTCACGGTGCACGTTGAGGCGCACCGAGGTCTCCTTTCCGCCGGGCACGGCCTCGTTGGAGCAGCGGCACGAGAACACGCGCCCGATGTCCAGGTCCGTGGGCGTGATGGGCAGCAGGCTGGTGGTGCTCTCCCGCTTGCCGTCGGCCAGCACCTCCTGAGGGGACAGTGGGGACCTTGGGGACACCCTAAAAATCCCCCAAAGGAGCCCCAGAAATCGCCAAAAAAAAATCCCCCCAAAAATGCCCCCAAAATCTCCGGGGTCGCTGGGGACATCCCAAAAATTCACCCAAAATTCTCCAAAAAATCCCCAAAAAAATCCCCCCAAAAAATCCCCCCAAACCCCCGGGGACACTGGGGACATTGGGGACACTGGGGACATCCCAAAAATCCACCCAAAATCCCCCCAAAAATCCTAAAAAAATAAAAAATCCCCCCAAAAATCCCCCCAAGGGCCTGGGGGACACTGGGGACATCCCAAAAATCCACCCCAAATCCTCCAAAAAATCCCCCAAAAAATCCCCCCAGACCCTCAGGGTCACTGGGGACACTGGGGACACTGGAGACATCCCAAAAATCCACCCAAAATTCTCCAAAAAATCCCCAAAAAAATCCCCCAAAAAATCCCCCCAAAGGCCCGAGGACACTGGGGACACTAGGGACATGGGGGACACTAGGGACATCCCAAAAATCCACCCAAAATCCCCCAAAAAATCCTAAAAAATTCCCCAAAAAATCCCCCCAAACCCCCAGGGTCACTGGGGACACTGGGGACATTGGGAACGCTGGGGACATCCCAAAAATCCACCCAAAATCCTCCAAAAAATCCCCCCAAAAATCCCCCCAAAGGCCCGGGGACACTGGGGACATTGGGGACACTGGGGACACTGGGGACACTGGGGACACTGGGGACACTGGGGACACTGGGGGTGGTGGGCAGCAGGCTGGTGGCGCTCTCCCTCTTGCCGTCGGCCAGCACCTCCTGAGGGGACATTGGGGACCTTGGGGACACTGGGGACGCGCCAAAAATTCCAAAAAACTCGCCAGAACAATCGCCAAAAAAAATCGCCAAAAAAAATCGCCAAAAAAAATCTCCAGGGACATCAGAGACACCGGGGGACACGGGGGACATTGGGGACATTGGGGATGCCCCAAAAAAACTCCCCCCAAATCCCCAAAAAATTCCCCCCCCCCAAAAAAAAAACCCCCAAAAACATCCCCCCCCCCCCCCCAAAAAAAAATCCCCCAAAAATCTCCGGGGTCACTGGGGACACGGTGACAGTTTTGGGGACACGGTGACAGTTTTGGGGACACGGTGACAGTTTTGGGGACATACCGTGGTGGTGACAGCGCCGTCCTGCTGCAGCCCGTGGCGGAACCAGGCCACGGTGGGGACAGGATGGGACAGGACACGGTGACAGTTTTGGGGACACGGTGACGGTTTTGGGGACACGGTGACAGTTTTGGGGACACGGTGACGGTTTTGGGGACATACCGTGGTGGTGACAGCGCCGTCCTGCTGCAGCCCGTCGCGGAACCAGGCCACGGTGGCGGCGGGCTTGGCGCTGCGCGTGTGGCACGTCAGGTTGTAGGGGGTCCCGGCCCGCAGCAGGATCTCGGGGGCGCCGTCGATGGTGGGCTCCTCCGGGGGGACTGCGGGGGGACACGGGGGGACAGCGGCTCGGGGGGGACACCCTGGGGGTGGCGGGGGGGGGGACCGGGGGCCGGTGGGGTTCGGGGGGTGATTTAGGGGCGGGTGTGGGACGTTGGGGACGTTGGGGGTCGTGTGCGGCTTTGGGGACATTGGGGACTGTGTGGGGCCTTGGGGACACTGGGGACATTGGGGACATTGGGGACTGTGTGGGGCCTTGGGGACACTGGGGACATTGGGGACATTGGGGACTGTGTGGGGCCTTGGGGACACTGGGGACACTGGGGACATTGGGGACATTGGGGACACTGGGGACATTGGGGACTGTGTGGAGCCTTGGGGACACTGGGGACACTAGGGACATTGGGGACACTGGGGACACTGGGGACATTGGGGGCACTGGGGACATTGGGGGCACTGGGGACATTGGTGACTGTGTGGGGCCTTGGGGACACTGGGGGCATTGGGGACATTGGGGACACTGGAGACATTGGGGACACCCTGGTGACATCGGGGACACTGGTGACACCCTGGGGACACTGGGGACACTGGGGACTGTGTGGGGCATTGGGGACACTGGGGACACTGGGGACATTGGGGACATGGGTGACTGTGTGGGGCCTTGGGGACACTGGGGCCACCCTGGGGACCCTGGGGACACTCACTGAGCACGGTGAGGGCGGGCGCGGCGCGAGCGCAGCGCGGCCTCGGTGGCCTGGCACTCGTAGACGGCGTCATCGGAGAGCTCGGCCTGGCTGATCTCCAGGTTGTACTGGCCCGAGTCGGCCGTGCCCACCACCCGGTACCGGGGCCACGCTGGGCGACAGCGCTGGTGTCACCTCAGCGTCACTGGTGTCACCTCAGCGTCACTGGGACAGCCCAGCCCCAGGGGTCACACACACGGGGACACCCCAATCCCACAAGGACACCCCAAAGCCACCCCCTTTCCTGGGCACCTTTGAGCTTCTGCCCTATAAGTGTCACCCCAAAGCCACCCCTGCCCCATGGGTGTCACCCCTGTCCTGTGTGTGGTGTCACCCCAAAGCCACCCCTGCCCCATGGGTGATGTCACCTGTGTCCCATGGGTGATGTCACCCGTGTCCCGTGGGTGATGTCACCCGTGTCCCATGGGTGATGTCACCCGTGTCCCATGGGTGATGTCACCCGTCCCCGGGTACCTTTGAAGCCCTGCCCCATGGGTGTCACCCCCAAAGCCACTCCCCTGGCCCCATGGGTGTCACCCCAAAGCCACCCCTGCCCCATGGGTGTCACCCGTGTCCCGTGGGTGATGTCACCCGTGTCCCATGGGTGATGTCACCCCTGCCCCATGGGTGATGTCACCCGTGTCCCGTGGGTGATGTCACCCGTGTCCCGTGTGCGGTGTCCCCCGTCCCCGGGTACCTTTGAGGCCCTGCCCCATGGGTGATGTCACCCGTGTCCCATGGGTGACGTCACCCGTGTCCCGTGGGTGACGTCACCCGTGTCCCACGTGCGGTGTCCCCCGTCCCCGGGTACCTTTGAGGCCCTGCCCCATGCCCAGGGCCAGCCCGTCCTTGGTCCATTGCACGATGCCGGAGTAGTTGAGCACCACGCAGGACAGGACGATCCTCTGCCCCGCCACCACCGTCTGGTCCTCGGGCTCCTCCACGAACCGCGTCTGCACCGCTGCGGCCACGGCGTCAGCGCCCGCCGCGGCCCGGCAGCGCCCCGCGGGCCGCCCCGACATCCCGGGACACGCCCGGGCTGCCCCCGAGATCCCCCGAGATCCCCCGGAGCTGCCCCCGAGATCCCCCCCGAGAACCCCCGGAGCTGCCCCCGAGATCCCCCCCGAGATCCCCCGGAGCTGCCCCCGAGATCCCCCCCGAGAACCCCCGGAGCTGCTCCCGAGATCCCCCCCGAGATCCCCCGGAGCTGCCCCCGAGATCCCCCGGAGCTGCCCCCCGAGATCCCCCCCGAGATCCCCCGGAGCTGCCCCCGAGATCCCCCCCGAGATCCCCGCCGATCCTCCAGAGCTGTCCCCGATCCCCCGGGGCTGCCTGGGATCTCCCCGGATTCCCCCAGAGCTGCCCCAGATCCTCCTGAGATCCCCCTAGGATTCCTCGGAGCTGCCCCAGATCATCCCCCCCCCCTCGATCCCTTGGAGTACCCCAAGATCCCCCAGGGCCGCCCCAGTTCCCCCCGAGATCCCCCAGGGCTGCCCGGGATCCTCTTGGGACCCCCCGAGATCCTCCAGATCTCCTCAGAGCCGCCCTGGATCCCCTGCAGCTTCTCAGGATCCTCTTGGAGCTGCCCCTGATCCCCCCTAGAGATGCCCTGGATCTCCTTGGAACTGCCCCAGATCCCCCCCAAAGATCTCCTGGAGCTCCCCAGGATCCCCCTGGAGCTCCCCAGGTTCCCTGGAGCTCCCCAGGATCCCCTCAGGATCCCCCCGGAGCTCCCCAGGATCCCCTCAGGATGCCCCCGGAGCTCCCCAGGATCCACTCAGGATCTCCCCATCACTGCCCGTGGTCCCCAGAGCTTCCCGTGACCCCCTCAGGATCCCAGGATCCGGGAGTTCCCGGGGATCCCTGGATCTGCTCAGGATCCCCTTGGACCTTCCCGGGATCTCCCCGGAGCTCCCCACGACCCCCGGGAGGTCTCGGGGACCCCCCCCGAACCCGGTGTCGCCTCTGCCTGTCCCGGATCGGGATCGATGGCGGCGTCACGCGGGGATCGAGCGGGAGGTGACAGCGACAGGGACGGGGGAGGGGAGGGGAAGGGAGGGGAGGGGAGGGGAGGGGGGGGGAGGGCTGGAATGTGCCCCGGAGCGGGGAACGGGCGGCGGGACCCCCCGCCCCCACCCCGGAAAGGGGCCCGGCCGTTTTTCCCGGCTCGAATCCCGGGTTTTTAAATCCCGGGACACGGCGCGGGATGGAACATTCGATGGCGAAAAGGAAATTCTCCCCCCCCCCCCACCCCCCAAGGCGGGTACCGAAATCCTCACAAATCCCCCCAAAATTCCCCGAAGTTTTCCACAAAATCCCCCCCCCAAAAAAATCCCCACGAAATCCTCCACAAAATTCCCCCAAAATCCTCCACAAAATCCCCACAAAATTCCCCCAAAAATCTCCACAAAAACCTCCACAAAATTCCCCCAAAATCCTCCACAAAATTCCCCCAAAATCCTCCACAAAATGCCCCAAAATTCTCCACAAAATCCTCACAAAATCCCCACAAAATTCCCCCAAAATCCCCACAAAATTCTCCACAAAATCCTCCACAAAATGCCCCAAAATTCTCCACAAAATCGTCCACAAAATTCCCCCCAAAATCTCCGCAAAATCCTTCACAAAATTCCCCCAAAATTCTCCACAAAATCCCCACAAAATCCCCACAAAATTCCCCCCAAATCCCCACAAAACCCCCCAAAATTCCCCACAAAATTCCCCCAAAATCCTCCACAAAATTCCCCCCAAATGGGGGCTGCCCGCTGCTCATCCCGGCTTCCCAGGATCCTCGGGATGGGGAATCCGGGAATTCCTTGGGATGAAAACCACCCCCAAATCCACGGGATGGGATAGCCAGGAATCTCTGGGATAAAAATCACCCCAAATCCCCGGAATGGGTTGTTGGGTTTTTTTTCCATGAATTCCTGGGATTGAATAAATCACCCCCCAATTCCATGGGGTGGGGACCCCCCAGGAATCCCTTGGAATAAACCTCGTTGTCCCTCCCATCCTGATATATATAATGTATATAAAATACATGTAACTTATATTTATATTTATATTTATATCTATATTTATATTTATATTTATATTTATATTTATATTTATATTTATATTTATATTTATATTTATATTTATATTTATATTTATATTTATATTTATATTTATATTTATATTTATATTATACATATATTATAGTGGAGATAATATATAAATATATTATAAATAATAATGAAGAAACATATAAAAATAAATAATAAATATAAATATATAATATAGAGAGCGTATATAATATATATAAAAGCATATATATAATTTATATATTATATAATATATAATATGTAATATACATATAATATATAATAGATAGTATATAGTATATAGTATATAGTATATAGTATATAGTATATAGTATATAGTATATAGTATATAGTATATAGTATATAGTATATAGTATATAGTATATAGTATATTATATATTATATATTATATATTATATATTATATATTATATATTATATATTATATATTAATATATTACAAATATAATATTCTATATATTATATAGAATGTAGAATATATTATAATATATATTATATTATATTATATTATATTATATTATATTATATTATATTATATTATATTATATTATATTATATTATATTATATTATATTATATTATATTATATTATATATATTACATTATATATATAAACAATCTCTATACACACCAAACCCATTTTAAAAAAACCCACAAACAACAACAAAAAATTTCAACGCTTAAAAATAAAAAAACCGATAAAAATCATCTGCTCAAGTAACCCAAATGCTAAAAACCCAAACTTGATACGCCCAGAATACAGCGAGAAAACTCCACACAGCTTCAACCACAAAAAATACTCTTCTGCTTTAACGATAATAAAATTAAAATAAGGATAATAAAATAATAATAATAATAATAAACCACCCTGGGGTGCCACCCACACCTGGCAAGGAGGAAAAAGGGACGCAGGAATTTTTATTTTTGGGGGGGAAAAAGATGGGGGGGGGGGAAAAAGAAAAAAAGCGGGGGATGAAAGAGCGGAGGATTAAAAAAAATTAAATTTAAATTAAAAAATCAGAGATCAAAGAAGAGGGAAAAAGGTGCCGGGAGAGAGAGGGAGGGAGGTGGGAGGGAAAGATCAGAGCCGGGAAAAGGAGAAAAGGGGAAAAAAACCGGGACAAGGAGGGAGGGGAGGAGAGGCGGGGGAGGACCGAGATGGCACGGGAGGAGTCGGGGGTGGGCCGGGATTTGGGGGAAAAAGAGGGGAAAATGGGCAATGAGGGGGTGTCGGATTTTGGGGGAAAAGAGGGGAAATGGGCAATGAGGGGGTGTCGGATTTGGGGGGAAAAAGAGGGAAAATGGGCAATGAGGGGGTGTCGGATTTTGGGGGAAAAGAGGGAAAATAGGCAATGAGGGGGGCGCCGGATTTTGGGGGAAAAGAGGGAAAATGAGCAATGAGGGGGCGCCGGATTTTGGGGGAAAAGAGGGAAAATGGGCAATGAGGGGGGCGCCGGATTTTGGGGGAAAAGAGGGAAAATGGGCAATGAGGGGGCGCCGGATTTTGGGGGAAAAGAGGGGAAAATGGGCAATGAGGGGGTGTCGGATTTGGGGGGAAAGAGGGAAAATGGGCAATGAGGGGGCGCCGGATTTTGGGGGGAAAAGAGGGGAAAATGGGCAATGAGGGGGCGCCGGATTTTGGGGGGAAAAGAGGGAAAATGGGCAATGAGGGGGTGTCGGATTTTGGGGAGAAAAGAGGGGAAAATGGGCAATGAGGGGGTGCCGGATTTGGGGGGGAAAAGAGGGAAAATGGGCAATGAGGGGGCGCCGGATTTTGGGGAGAAAAGAGGGGAAACGGGCAATGAGGGGGCGCCGGATTTTGGGGGAAAAGAGGGGAAAATGGGCAATGAGGGGGCGCCGGATTTTGGGGGAAAAGAGGGAAAATGGGCAATGAGGGGGGCGCCGGATTTTGGGGGAAAAGAGGGAAAATGGGCAATGAGGGGGTGTCGGATTTGGGGGAGAAAAGAGGGGAAAATGGGCAATGAGGGGGCGCCGGATTTGGGGGGAAAAGAGGGGAAAATGGGCAATGAGGGGGCGCCGGATTTTGGGGGAAAAGAGGGAAAATGGGCAATGAGGGGGTGTCGGATTTTGGGGAAAAGAGGGGAAATGGGCAATGAGGGGGCGCCGGATTTTGGGGGAAAAGAAGGAAAATGGGCAATGAGGGGGTGTCGGATTTTGGGGAGAAAAGAGGGGAAAATGGGCAATGAGGGGGCGCCGGATTTTGGGGGAAAAGAGGGGAAAATGGGCAATGAGGGGGCGTCGGATTTGGGGGGAAAAGAGGGAAAATGGGCAATGAGGGGGCGCTGGATTTGGGGGGGAAAAGAGGGGAAAATGGGCAATGAGGGGGCGCTGGATTTGGGGGAAAAGAGGGGAAATGGGCCATGAGGGGGTGTCGGATTTGGGGGAAAAGAGGGGAAAATGGGCAATGAGGGGGCGCCGGATTTTGGGGGAAAAGAGGGAAAATGGGCAATGAGGCGGTGTCGGATTTTGGGGGAAAAGAGGGAAAATGGGCAATGAGGGGGTGTCGGATTTTGGGGGAAAAGAGGGAAAATGGGCAATGAGGGGGTGTCGGATTTTGGGGGAAAAAGAGGGGAAAATGGGCAATGAGGGGGTGCCGGATTTGGGGGGGAAAAGAGGGAAAATGGGCAATGAGGGAGCGCCGGATTTTGGGGAGAAAAGAGGGGAAACGGGCAATGAGGGGGCGCCGGATTTTGGGGAAAAGAGGGGAAATGGGCAATGAGGGGGCGCCGGATTTTGGGGGGAAAAGAAGGAAAATGGGCAATGAGGGGGTGTCGGATTTTGGGGAGAAAAGAGGGGAAAATGGGCAATGAGGGGGTGCCGGATTTGGGGGGGAAAAGAGGGAAAATGGGCAATGAGGGGGCGCCGGATTTTGGGGGAAAAGAGGGAAAATGGGCAATGAGGGGGCGCCGGATTTGGGGGGAAAAGAGGGAAAATGGGCAATGAGGGGGTGTCGGATTGGGGGAGAAAAGAGGGAAAATGGGCAATGAGGTGGTGTCGGATTTTGGGGGGAAAAGAGGGGAAAATGGGCAATGAGGGGGCGCCGGATTTTGGGGAAAAGAGGGGAAATGGGCAATGAGGGGGTGTCGGATTTTGGGGGAAAAGAAGGAAAATGGGCAATGAGGGGGTGTCGGATTTTGGGGGGAAAAGAGGGGAAAATGGGCAATGAGGGGGTGCCGGATTTGGGGGGGAAAAGAGGGAAAATGGGCAATGAGGGGGCGCCGGATTTTGGGGAGAAAAGAGGGGAAAATGGGCAATGAGGGGGGCGCCGGATTTTGGGGGAAAAGAGGGAAAATGGGCAATGAGGGGGTGTCGGATTTGGGGGAAAAAGAGGGAAAATGGGCAATGAGGGGGCGCCGGATTTGGGGGGAAAGAGGGAAAATGGACAATGAGGGGGCGCCGGATTTTGGGGGAAAAGAGGGAAAATGGGCAATGAGGGGGTGTCGGATTTTGGGGGAAAAGAGGGAAAATGGGCAATGAGGGGGTGTCGGATTTTGGGGGAAAAGAGGGAAAATGGGCAATGAGGGGGTGTCGGATTTTGGGGGAAAAAGAGGGGAAATGGGCAATGAGGGGGTGTCGGATTTTGGGGGAAAAAGAGGGAAAATGGGCAATGAGGGGGCGCTGGATTTGGGGGAGAAAAGAGGGAAAACGGGCAATGAAGGGGGCGCCGGATTTTGGGGGAAAAGAGGGAAAATGGGCAATGAGGGGGTGTCGGATTTTGGGGGAAAAGAGGGAAAATGGGCAATGAGGGGGCGCCGGATTTTGGGGGAGAAAAGAGGGAAAATGGGCAATGAGGGGGCGCCGGATTTTGGGGGAAAAGAGGGAAAATGGGCAATGAGGGGGTGTCGGATTTTGGGGGAAAAGAGGGGAAAATGGGCAATGAGGGGGGCGCCGGATTTTGGGGGGAAAAGAGGGAAAATGGGCAATGAGGGGGTGTCGGATTTGGGGGGAAAGAGGGAAAATGGGCAATGAGGGGGCGCCGGATTTTGGGGGGAAAAGAGGGGAAAATGGGCAATGAGGGGGCGCCGGATTTTGGGGGAAAAGAGGGGAAATGGGCAATGAGGGGGTGTCGGATTTTGGGGGAAAAGAGGGAAAATGGGCAATGAGGGGGCGCCGGATTTTGGGGGGAAAAGAGGGAAAATGGGCAATGAGGGGGTGTCGGATTTTGGGAGAAAAGAGGGGAAAATGGGCAATGAGGGGGTGTCGGATTTTGGGGAAAAAGAGGGGAAATGGGCAATGAGGGGGCGCCGGATTTTGGGGCAAAACGACGGGAAAACGGGCACTGAAATGGCACCAACCCAGCTGGGAATGGGCCGGGATTTTGGGAAAATCGAAGGGAATGAGAACTGGGATTTTCCTCCTGGTTTTGGGGAAAATCAGGAGGAAAACGGGCACAGAAATGGCTCCAGATTTGGGGGAAAATCGAGGGGAAACGGGCACAGAAATGGCTCCGAATTTCGGGGAAAATCGAGGGGAAAACGGGTCCGGCTCGGGCTGTTGTGCCCTGCCCCATCCCTGTCACCACTCCCACTGTCACTGTCCCCATCCCGCCCAAATCCCGACCCGAACTGTCGCCGGTGTCACCCAGCGGCGCGTGCCACCATCCCCGTGTGCCCAGCATTGTCCCCAAGCCCCGACACGCCACCAGCGCCAACCCTGCCCGCGCCAGCCGAGGCGACAAACCGCGATTGTCACAGCCGGAGCCACCTCCTGTCACTTTGGGGAGGGGGGGATGTGGCGGTGCCACCCCCTCCGGTGTCGCCGCGGCGGCGGGCGGTGGCAGCGGCGACAGCGCTGCCAAGGCTTTTGTCGCCTGGCCGTGGTGACACTGCGCCGAGGTGACAGCGGCGGGGACGGGCGGAGAGGTGGCCGCTCGCTGCTGGGTCCCTTTTTTTGTCACCGTGTCCCCTGGCAGCGGTGCCACCCCCCGGTGTCACTGTGCCACCCCCCGCCCGCCCCGCTTTGTCACCACGGTCCCTTCCCGCGTGGCAGCATTGCATGGGAATGTCCCCCTTGTCCCCAAACCCCGCTGTCCCCATGGGAATGTCCCCTTGTCCCCAAACCCCGCTGTCCCCAGGGGAATGTCCCCCTGTCCCCAAACCCCGCTGTCCCCAGCGGAATGTCCCCTTGTCCCCAAACCCCGCTGTCCCCATGGCAATGTCCCCCTGTCTCCAAACCCCGCTGTCCCCATGGGAATGTCCCCCTGTCCCCAAACCCCCGCTGTCCCCAGGGCAATGTCCCCTTGTCCCCAAACCCCGCTGTCCCCATGGGAATGTCCCCAAACCCCGCTGTCCCCAGGGGAATGTCCCCCTGTCTCCAAACCCCGCTGTCCCCATGGGAATGTCCCCCCTGTCCCCAAACCCCGCTGTCCCCAGGGGAATGTCCCCTTGTCCCCAAACCCCGCTGTCCCAGGGGAATGTCCCTCATGTCCTCAAACCCCGCTGTCCCCATGGCAATGTCCCCCTGTCCCCGCTGTCCCCAGGGGAATGTCCCCTTGTCCCCAAACCCCGCTGTCCCCATGGCAATGTCCCCAAACCCCGCTGTCCCCAGGGGAATGTCCCCATGTCCTCAAACCCCGCTGTCCCCATGGCAATGTCCCCCTGGTCCCCGCTGTCCCCAAGGCAATGTCCCCAAACCAGGACCCCGCTGTCCCCCCCGTGTCCCCCGCTGTCCCCGCTGTCCCCCCCCGTGTCCCCCCCCGTGTCCCCGCTGTCCCCCCCGTGTTCCCCCCCGCTGTCCCCCCGCTGTCCCCCCCCGTGTCCCCGCTGTCCCCCCCGTGTCCCCCCCCGTGTCCCCGCTGTCCCCCCCTGTGTCCCCCGCTGTCCCCCGCTGTCCCCCCCCGTGTCCCCGTGTCCCCCCCGTGTCCCCCCCGTGTCCCCCCCGTGTCCCCGCTGTCCCCCCCTGTGTCCCCCGCTGTCCCCGCTGTCACCCCCCCGTGTCCCCGTGTCCCCCCCCCGTGTCCCCGCTGTCCCCCCCGTCCCCCGTGTCCCCGCTGTCCCCCCCGTCCCCCGCTGTCCCCGCTGTCCCCCCCCGCTGTCCCCGCTGTCCCCCCCCGTCCCCCGCTGTCCCCGCTGTCCCCCCCGTGTCCCCGTGTCCCCCCCCGTGTCCCCCCCGTGTCCCCCCCCGTGTCCCCCGGCCCTTCCCGGCCCGTCTCCCCGCATTTATCGAGCCGGGCTCAGCCTAAGCCGCGGGGCCGGGCCCGCCGCCCCTCCCTCTCCTCTCGCCATTAAACTCCGGCTTTCAAAGCCGGGCTTTGGATCCGCGCTGACAGCTCTCAGATGGAGCCAAATCTCCCCGCGCTACACAATTTTCCCTGCTTTTTTCCCTCTCCCTTTTTTTTCCCTTTTTCCTTCCCCCTTTTTCGCCCTTTCCCCCCCCCCTCCCTTTTCCCCCCTTCTTTTTCTCCCCATTTTTCCCGTTTTTCCCCCCATTTCCCCTCTTTTCCCTCGATTTCCCTCTATTTTTTCCCATTTCCCCCTTCCCCCCTTTTTTCCCCCTATTTTACCCCATTTTTCCCTTTCCCCTCCTTTTTCTCCCCAGTTTTTTCCCTATTTTTCTCCTATTCTTTCCCTCCCTTTTTCCCTTTCCCCCTTTCCTCCCATTTCCTCTTTTTTTCCCATTTTCCTCCTTTTTTTTTCCCTTTTCCCCCCCAATTTTTTCCCTTTCCCCCTATTTTTTCCCTTTCCCCCCTATTTTTTCCCATTTTCCCCCTTTCCCCCATTTCCTCTTTTTTTCCCCATTTTCCTCCCTTTTTTTCTCTTTTCCCCCTATTTTTTCCCATTTCCCCCCTATTTTTTCCCCATTTTCCCCCCTATTTTTCACATTTCCCCCCTTTTCCCCCTATTTTTCCCCATTTTCCCCCATTTCCCCCCTTTTCCCCCCTATTTTTTCCCCATTTCCCCCCTTTTCCCCTTTTCCCCCCCTATTTTTTTCCCCTTTTCCCCTTTCCCCCCCTATTTTTCCCCTATTTTCCTTTCCCCCCCCCTTTATTTTCTCTCTCCCTCCTCCCCTTTCCTCTCCTCGTGCCTTTTAAATTTAAACCCTTTTCCTCCCTCCCTCTTCCCTCCTCTCTCCGACTCGTTCGTTTCTATTTTTACGAGAAAGGGAAAAAAAAAAATAAAAAAAATAAAAAAATTATATAAAAAAACCCCAACAAAACCCGGCGGGAGGAGGAGGAGGAGGAGGAGGGAGGAGAGTTCTAAAATAAAATATATTAAAAAAAATGAAATAAAATAAAAAAAATCTTTTCCCTGGCTTGGTTTTTTTTTGGTTTGTTTTTTTTTCCTCTTTCTTAGGGAAGAAAAGAGGATTATTTGGATTTCTCGGGAGGACGGGGCCGGGTCCCGGTGTCGCTGTCACCTCCAGGGGGGTGGCACCGGGGACAGCGAGGGGATGGGGTGGGGTCTGTGGGGTGGGATCCGTGGGAAGGGATTTATGGGATGGGGTCAGTGGGGTGGGATTTGTGGGGTCTGTGGGATGGGATTTATGGGATGGAATCCATGGGATGGGATCCATAGGAAGGGATTGATGGGATGGGGTCAGTGGGGTGGGATTTGTGGGGTCTGTGGGGTGGGATTTATGGGATGGGATCAGTGGGGTGGGATTTGTGGGGTGGGGTTTATGGAATCTGTGGGATGGGATTTGTGGGATGGGATTTATGGGATGGGATCCTTGGGAAGGGATTTGTGGGATGGGATCAGTGGGGTGGGATTTGTGGGGTCTGTGGGATGGGATTTATGGGATGGCATCCATGGGAAGGGATTTATGGGATGGGGTCAGTGGGGTGGGATTTTTGGGGTCTGTGGGGTGGGATTTATGGGATGGGATCCATGGGAAGGGATTTATGGGATGGGGTCAGTGGGGTGGGATTTGTGGGGTCTGTGGGATGGGATTTATGGGATGGGATTTGGGGTTGGGATCCGTAGGATAGGATTGATGGGATGGGATTGATGGGATGGGGTTGACGGGATCGGTGGGATGGGATGGGAACGGGTCTGGAGCTGGAGACCCCAGCAGCGTCGTTCCCCCAGGAATGTGGGGTCCCATCCTGATGGCGACTTGGGATCCCATTTTACCAGCGATGCAGGACCCCGTTTTCCCGGGAATTCCGATCCCATTTCCCCGGGAATTCTGGCCCCATTTCCCCGGGAATTTTGGCCCCGTTTTCCAGGGAATTCTGGCCCCCATTTTCCCATTTCCCTGGGAATTCCGGCCCCGCTTTCCCGGGAATTCCGGCCCCGCTTTCCCGGGAATTTCGGCCCGTTTTTCCCGGGAATTTTGGCCCTGTTTTCCCGGGAATTCCGGCCCCATTTTCCCGGGAATTCAGGCCCGGTTTTCCCGGGAATTCCGGCCCCATTTCCCCGGGAATTTTGGCCCCGTTATCCAGGGAATTCTGGCCCCCATTTTCCCATTTCCCTGGGAATTCCGGCCCCGCTTTCCCCCCCGCTTTCCCGGGAATTCCGGCCTGGTTTCCTCGGGAATTTCGGCCCGGTTTTCCCCGGGAATTTTGGCCTTGTTTTCCCGGGAATTCCGGCCCTGTTTTCCCGGGAATTCCGGCCCGGTTTCCTCGGGAATTTCGGCCCGGTTTTCCCGGGAATTTCGGCCTGGTTTTCCCGGGAATTCCGGCCCTGTTTTCCCGGGAATTCCGTCCCCCATCCCGCCGGGAACGCGGCGCCGCCGGAGCTCGGGGAGAGAGAGACGAGCTGAGCCGTGGCACATCCCCGCTGCCCCTCCCGCTCCCGCCCGGCGCCGGGAACTATTTTTGGGATCCGGGAATTCGGGACTTTTCAGCTCAGCCCGGCCCCGGGCAGGGGACACGAGGCCACCGCGGTGTCCCCTCCCCTGTCCCCCCAAAAAAGGGGGGAGGAAATTCCCAATTTTGGTGAAATTCCCGGGATTTCCCGTTCTCTTCCCTTTTTTTTCCCTCCTGTCTGGAAAAGCCGGAGCAGCTCCCGTAGAGGAGGGGGGGGGGTGTGTGTGTGTGGAAATTCCAGGGATTTTTTTGAGGTCGGGGAAAGAATTCCCAAAAGAATTCCAAGGGCGGCGGGTCCAAGCTGTCCCCGTGTCCCCCACCTTGTCACCGAGCAGGTGACACTTCCAGGATTCCAAATCTGCGGGAATTTGGGCATTTTCAGGATTTGGGGAATTTTGGGGGGTTTTTTTCCAATTTGGAATTTGGGGGAGGCGCCGTTTTGGGGGGAGGGGGGTTTGTCTCACCTCGGTGTCCCCCTCGCCACCCCGATGTCATTTGGTGTCACCCCCGAGTCCCCGACCCCGTTTGTGGCGGCAATCCCCCAGTCGTCCTCTAATCCCGGCATTAATTAAATATTCCGGCCCCTTAATTCCTCGATAATTGAATCCCGCAATCCCCGGGATGGGCGGGAAAGGGGCGATGTCCCCGCACTGCCACCGGCCCTGTCGCCGTCCCCCTTGTGCCGCCGTCCTCGGTGTCCCTGTGTCCCCGTCCCTGTCCCTGTCCCTGTGTCCCCATCGCTGTCCCCATTCCCCTTGTGCCACCGTCCTCGGTGTCCCTGTGTCCCCGTCCCTGTCCCTGTCCCCATCCTGTCCCTGTCCCTGTGTCCCCATCGCTGTCCCCATTCCCCTTGTGCCACCGTCCTCGGTGTCCCTGTGTCCCCGTCCCTGTCCCTGTCCCCATCCTGTCCCTGTCCCTGTGTCCCCATCGCTGTCCCCATTCCCCTTGTGCCACCGTCCTCGGTGTCCCTGTGTCCCCACCGCTGTCCCTGTCCCCATCCTGTCCCTGTCCCTGTCCCCCTTGTGCCACCGTCCTCGGTGTCCCTGTGTCCCCACCGCTGTCCCTGTCCCCATCCTGTCCCTGTCCCTGTCCCCCTTGTGCCACCGTCCTCGGTGTCCCTGTGTCCCCATCCCTGTCCCTGTCCCTGTCCCCATCGCTGTCCCTGTCCCCCTTGTGCCACCATCCTCGGTGTCCCTGTGTCCCTTTCCCTGTCCCTGTGTCCCCATCGCTGTCCCTGTGTCCCCATCCTGTCCCCGTCCCCCTTGTGCCGCCGTCCTCGGTGTCCCTGTGTCCCCATCCTGTCCCCATCCCTCTTGTGCCACCATCGTCAGTGGCCTGTAGTCCCTGCCCCTGTCCCTTGTCCCTGTCCCCATCCTGTCCCTGTCCCCCTTGTGCCACCATCCTCGGTGTCCCTGTGTCCCCATCCCCGTCCCTTTCCCTGTCCCTGTGTCCCCATCCTGTCCCCGTCTCCCTTGTGCCACCATCCTCAGTGGCCTGTTGTCCCTGTCCCTTGTCCCTTGTCCCTGTCCCCATCCTCGCAATCCCAGACGCCCCAAAGTCCATTTGTCCCTTTCCCTGTCCCATCCCTGTCCCCATCCCTCTTGTGTCACTGTCATCAGTGTCCCTGTGTCCCCAACCCTGTCCCACCGCTGTCCCCATTCCCTTGTGCCGCCGTCCTCGGTGTCCCTGTCCCCATCCCCAAAATCCACCCGGGGCTTTTCCCGCGGGCCTGGGGACATCGTGGTGTCCCCAAGGGTGACAAGGGGGTGACACGTGTCACTCCCGGCTTCTCCTCCCTCTCCAGAGTGAAATCCAGGAATGTTGGGGGCAGTGGATCCCCCAAAATCCACCCGGGGCTTTTCCCGCGGGCCTGGGGACATCGCGGTGTCCCCGAGGGTGGCCCGGGGGTGACACGGGGGTGACACGTGTCACTCCCGGCCTCTCCTCCCTCTCCAGAGTGAAATCCAGGAATGTTGGGGGCAGTGGATCCCCCAAACTCCACCCGGGGCTTTTCCCGCGGGCCTGGGGACATCGCGGTGTCCCCGAGGGTGGCCCGGGGGTGACACGGGGGTGGCAGTGGTGGCTCCCGGCCTGTCCCCGCTGCAGAAGACGCCGGAGCTCTCGGGGGAAGGGATGCTCCAGTTATTTCCGTTTCTCTCTTTTTTTTTTAAAAACGTTAAAAAAAAAAAAAAGGCGAAATTAGAAAAACAAATGAGGAGAGGGAACGGCCGCCCCTCCCCCAGCCCAGTGTCCCCTCCCCCCCAGCCCAGTGTCCCCTCCCCCCAGCCCAGCCAGGGTCCCCCGTGTCCCTCCCGGGGTCACCTTGGTGGTGGCACTGCCGGGGGGGTGGCCAGGCCGGGGGTGGGGACCGCAGGGGTGTCCCCAAGCTGGTGGCACTGGGGCTGGTGACACTGGGATGCCACCACGATGGTGGCACTGGGGCTGGTGACACTGGGATGCCACCACGATGGTGGCACTGGGGCTGGTGACACAGGGATGTCACCACGATGGTGGCACTGGGGCTGGTGACACTGGGATGCCACCACGATGGTGGCACTGGGGCTGGTGACACAGGGATGTCACCACGATGGTGGCACTGGGATCACTGGTGACACTGGGATGTCACCACGATGGTGGCACTGGGGCTGGTGACACTGGGATGTCACCACGATGGTGGCACTGGGATCACTGGTGACACTGGGATGCCACCACGATGGTGGCACTGGGGCTGGTGACACTGGGATGTCACCACGATGGTGGCACTGGGGCTGGTGACACTGGGATGTCCCCACGATGGTGGCACTGGGATCACTGGTGACACTGGGATGTCACCACGATGGTGGCACTGGGATCACTGGTGACACTGGGATGTCCCCACGATGGTGGCACTGGGGCTGGTGACACTGGGATGTCCCCACGATGGTGGCACTGGGGTTGGTGACACAGGGGTGTCCCCGTAGTGGTGGCACTGGGATCACTGGTGACACAGGGGTGTCCCCGTAGTGGTGGCACTGGGATCACTGGTGACACTGGGATGTCACCACGGTGGTGGCACTGGGATCACTGGTGACACTGGGATGTCCCCAAGCTGGTGGCACTGGGGCTGGTGACACTGGGATGTCCCCACGATGGTGGCACTGGGATCACTGGTGGCACTGGGATGGCACCATGATGGTGGCACTGGGATCACTGGTGACACTGGGATGTCCCCATACTGGTGGCACTGGGACAGTTGGTGACACAGGGGTGTCCCCACGATGGTGGCACTGGGATCACTGGTGACACTGGGATGTCACCACGATGGTGGCACTGGGGTTGGTGACACAGGGGTGTCCCCACGATGGTGGCACTGGGATCACTGGTGACACTGGGATGTCCCCACGATGGTGGCACTGGGATCACTGGTGACACTGGGATGTGCCCATGCTGGTGGCACTGGGGTTGGTGACACAGGGGTGTCCCCGTAGTGGTGGCACTGGGATCACTGGTGACACAGGGGTGTCCCTATGCTGGTGGCACTGGGACAGTTGGTGACACAGGGGTGTCGCCACGATGGTGGCCTAAGGGATGTCCCCACCCTGGTGGCACCAGGGTGATTGGTGACACTGGGGTGTCCTGGGGGAAACTGAGGCACGGATCCACGGACACGGAATTTCCCGGGGGAAACTGAGGCACGGATCCACGGACACGGAATTTCCCGAGGGAAACTGAGGCACGGGGATCCACGGACAGGGAATTTCCCGAGGGAAACTGAGGCACGGATCCACGGACACGGAATTTCCGGGGACACTGAGGCACGGATCCACGGACACGGAATTTCCCGGGGACACTGAGGCACGGATCCACGGACACGGAATTTCCCGGGGAAACTGAGGCACGGATCCACGGACACGGAATTTCCCGGGGAAACTGAGGCACGGATCCACGGACACGGAATTTCCCGGGGACACTGAGGCACGGATCCACGGACAGGGAATTTCCCGGGGAAACTGAGGCACGGGGATCCACGGACAGGGAATTTCCCGGGGGAAACTGAGGCACGGATCCACGGACAGGGAATTTCCCGGGGGAAACTGAGGCACGGATCCACGGACAGGGAATTTCCCGAGGGAAACTGAGGCACGGATCCACGGACACGGAATTTCCCGGGGGAAACTGAGGCACGGATCCACGGACACGGAATTTCCCGAGGGAAACTGAGGCACGGATCCACGGACACGGAATTCCCGGGGGAAACTGAGGCACGGATCCACGGACACGGAATTTCCCGGGGGAAACTGAGGCACGGATCCACGGACACGGAATTTCCCGGGGAAACTGAGGCACGGATCCACGGACAGGGAATTTCCCGGGGAAACTGAGGCACGGGGATCCACGGACAGGGAATTTCCACGGGAAAACTGAGGCACGGATCCACGGACAGGGAATTTCCACGGGAAAACTGAGGCACGGATCCACGGACAGGGAATTTCCACGGGAAAACTGAGGCACGGAGGGTCCCGCTCCTCCCCCCACGCCCGGGATTTCGGGCTCTTCTCCCTCCTCCTCCTCCTCCTCCTCCCCAATCCCTTAACCCCGTTAATTAACGAACTCTCATTAAGACATCTGCTAACGAGGGCACAGCTCCGGGCGGGGGGGGGGGAGTGGAGGAAAAAATTCCAGAGGGTTTTTTTATTATTTTCCTTTTTTTTTTTTTTTTTTAATTTTTTTTGTTGTTGCTTTTTTTTTTTTTCTTTGTTTTTTTTTGTTTGGTTTTTGTTTTTTCCCTTCTCATTAAATTCGGGATTTTTAAAAAAAATTTTTTTGTTGCTTTTTTTTTTTTTTTTTTTTTTTTTTTTTTTTTTTTTTTTTGCTGTTGCTGTTGTTTTTTCCCCTCTCATTAAATTCGGGAATTTTTTAAATTATTTTTTTATTGTTTTTTGTTGTTGTTGTTTTTCCCTCTCTCGTTAAATTCGGGATTTTTTAAAAATTTTTTTGCTGCTTTTTTTTTGTCAGGTTTTTTTTTTGTTGTTGTTGTTGTTATTTTTTCCCCTCTCATTAAATTCGGGATTTTTTTTAAAAAATATTTTTGTTGCTTTTTTTTTTGGTTGTTTTTTTTCCCTCTCATTAAATTCGGGAATTTTTAATTTTTTTTTTATGTGTTTTTTTTTTTTGTTGCTGTTTCTTCCCCTCTCATTAAATTCGGATTTTTTTTTTAATTTCTTTTTTCTCTCCCCCCCCTCTCCTCGCTCACAAAAGTCTTAATTAGACATTGTTCCTCCACAAATTAATTAGAGCTCGGGCCAATCAGCGGCGGCCGCTCCAGGAATTCCGGGAGCCCGAGGGATGAAAAGGGAATAACGGGGACGGCGGGGGAGGGGCCGGGGGCGCCTTTTGGGGGGCTCAGGGGGGGATTTGGGGAGTCCGGGTCAGTTTTGGGGGTCTCGGGTGGGTTTTTGGGGGGCTCAGGGGGGGATTTGGGGAGTCCGGGTCAGTTTTGGGGGTCTCGGGTGGGTTTTTTGGGGGGCTCAGGGGGGGATTTGGGGAGTCCGGGTCAGTTTTGGGGGTCTCGGGTGGGTTTTTGGGGGCTCAGGGGGGGATTTGGGGAGTCCGGGTCAGTTTTGGGGGTCTCGGGTGGGTTTTTGGGGGGCTCAGGGGGGGATTTATGGAGTCCGGGTCAGTTTTGGGGGTCTCGGGTGGGTTTTTGGGGGGCTCAGGGGGGGATTTATGGAGTCCGGGTCAGTTTTGGGGGTCTCGGGTGGGTTTTGGGGGGTCTCGGGTGGGTTTTTGGGGGGCTCAGGGGGGGATTTATGGAGTCCGGGTCAGTTTTGGGGGGTCTCGGGTGGGTTTTGGGGGGTTCAGGGGGGGATTTGGGGAGTCCGGGTCAGTTTTGGGGGTCTCGGGTGGGTTTTTGGGGGGCTCAGGGGGGGATTTATGGAGTCCGGGTCAGTTTTGGGGGGTCTCGGGTGGGTTTTGGGGGGTTCAGGGGGGGATTTGGGGAGTCCGGGTCAGTTTTGGGGGTCTCGGGTGGGTTTTTGGGGGGCTCAGGGGGGGATTTATGGAGTCCGGGTCAGTTTTGGGGTGGCTCGGGTGGATTTTGGGGGGGGTTTAGGTCAGTTTTTGGGGGTCTCGGGTGGGTTTTGGGGGGTTCCGGTCAGTTTTTGGGGCTCAGGTCAGTTTTTGGAGGGTCTCGGGTGGGTTTTTGGGGGGCTCAGAGGGGGATTTGGGGAGTCCGGGTCAGTTTTGGGGGGTCTCGGGTGGGTTTTGGGGGGTTCAGGGGGGAATTTGGGGGCTCAGGTCAGTTTTTGGGGGGTCTCGGGTGGGTTTTTGGGGGGCTCAGGGGGGGATTTGGGGGCTCAGGTCAGTTTTGGGGGGTCTCGGGTGGGTTTTGGGGGGTCTCGGGTGGGTTTTTGGGGGGCTCAGAGGGGGATTTTGGGAGTCCAGGGTCAGTTTTGGGGGTCTCGGGTAGGTTTTGGGGGGCTCAGGGGGGGATTTGGGGGCTCGGGTCAGTTTTTGAGGGGTCTCGGGTGGGTTTTGGGGGGTCTCGGGTGGGTTTTTGGGGGGCTCAGGGGGGGATTTATGGAGTCCGGGTCAGTTTTGGGTGGCTCGGGTGGATTTTGGGGGGGTTCAGGTCAGTTTTTGGGGGGTCTCGGGTGGGTTTTGGGGGGGCTCGGGTCAGTTTTTGGGGCTCAGGTCAGTTTTTGGGGGTCTCGGGTGGGTTTTGGGGGGTTCAGGGGGGGATTTGGGGGCTCGGGTCAGTTTTTGGGGGGTCTCGGGTGGGTTTGGGGGGGTCTCGGGTGGGTTTTTGGGGGGCTCAGGGGGGATTTGGGGAGTCCGGGTCAGTTTTGGGGGGTCTCGGGTGGGTTTTGGGGGGGCTCAGGGGGAGATTTTGGGAGTTCGGGTCAGTTTGGGGAGGCTCGGGTCAGTTTTGGGGGAGCTCAGGTCAGTTTTGGGGGGTCTCGGGTGGGTTTTTTGGGGGGCCCGGGTCAGTTTTGGGGGCTCAGGTCAGTTTCGGGGGATCTCGGGTGAGTTTTGGGGGGCTCAGGTCAGTTTTGGGGGGTCTCGGGTGGGTTTGGAGGGGCTCAGGTCAGTTTTTGGGGCTCAGGTCATTTTTTGGGGGCTCAGGTCCGTTTTGGGGGGCTCAGGGTGGTTTTTGGGGGGGTCAGATGGTTTTTTGGGCGGTCAAGGATGTTTTTGGGGACTAAGGACAGATTTTTGGGGGGCTCAGGTCAGTTTTTTGGGGCTCAGGATGATTTTTGGGGGGGCCCAGGTAATTTTTTGGAGGCTCAGGTCAGTTTTTTGGGGCTCAGGTCATTTTTTGGGGGGCTCAGGTCATTTTTTGGGGCTCAGGATGATTTTTGGGGGGGCCCAGGTAATTTTTTGGGGGCTCAGGTCAGTTTTTGGGGCTCAGATCAGTTTTTGGGGGGGTCAGGTCGGTTTTTTCGGGGGGTTCAGGTCGGATTTTTTGGGGAGGGTCTCCGGGGACCAAAAAAAGGGATTTTTGGGGGTGGGGATTTTTTGGGGGCAATTTTTTGATTCTTTTTGGAAATTCGGTATTTTTTGGGAGGAATTCGGAACTTTTGGGGGCCAATCGGAACTTTTGAGGGGAATCCGCAACTTTACGCGGGGGAGAATTCGGAATTTTTTGAGGAAATTCGGATTTTTTTTTTTGGGGGGGGGGGGTGGGAAAGTCAATATTTTTTGTGCAGTTTTTGTGGTTTTTTTGGTGACAATTCAGCGTTTTTTTGGGGCGTCCCGCGCCCCTCCCCGCTCCCTCTCCCTTCTCCCTGCGGTCGGAGCCCGCCGATGATCCCACACTCCTGGAATTTGAGGAATTTCCTGCCAAGGCTCCCTCTGGAAAAGGCGAGGGAAAGGAGGAGAAAAAAAAAAAAAAAAAGAAAAAGAAAAAACCCGCCGAGTTTTTAACCCTCTGCTCCCCTCCCCGGAGCTTTTTTTGGGGGGAGAATTTGACCGATTTGGGGATTATTTCTGATTTTATTTCCATTTTTCTGACTTTTTTCCCTATTTTTTTCTTAATGGAAAAAAAAAATCGATTTTTGTGCCTCAATTTCCCCTCTCCTTGACCCCGAGCATTCAATTCCTGCCCTAAATCCCTCCAAAATCGCCCCAAAAATCGCCCCAAAATCACCCCCAAACCCGCTGGGAAATTCCCTTTTTTTCCCCCCACAACCTTTTTAAAATAAAATCCGCTTTGAATTTTCTCTCTTTTCCCCTTTTTTTTTTTTTTTAAAAATAAAATTTCACCAAAATTGGGAAAGGAGGAGGGAAAAAAAAAAAAAAGGAGCCCGGAATTTTTTTCCCCACCCCAAAAGTGGCCCCAACGTCGGGATATTCCCGTTTTCGGCCGCAAAAAGGGTGGAAAAGTTGGGAAAGATGAGGCCAAGGGAGGGGGAAAATGGGAATTTTGTGGGGGAAAAAAGGAAAAAACGTTTAGGGGAGGGAGAAAATGGGAGTTTTGGGGGGAAAATCCGTTTGGGGAAGGCGGAAAATGTGAATGTTGGGGGAAATTCCACGTGAAGAAAGGGGGAAAAAAAGTGGATTTTGGGGGAAAAATCTGTGTGGGAAAGAGGGAAAAATGTGGAATTCGGGGAAATTCTACCTGGGGAAGTGGGAAATTAAAAAAAAAGAATTTTGGGAAAAATCCACGTAGGGAAGGAGGAAAAATGTGGAATTTGGGGGGGGGGGAGGGGGAGAGAAAAGTGGATTTTTTGGGGAGGGGGAAATGTGGATTTTGGGAAAAAACCCACCCGGGAATAGGGAGGAAATGTGGATTTTTGGGGTGAAAAAGGTGGAATTTGAGAAAAAACTCACGGGGGGAAGGAGGAAAATGTGGATTTTGGGGGAGAAAAAATGGGAATTTTGGGAAAAACCCACCCGGGAATAGGGAGGAAATGTGGATTTTTGGGGTGAAAAAGGTGGAATTTGAGAAAAAACTCACGGGGGGAAGGAGGAAAATGTGGATTTTGGGAAAAATCCACCCGGGAATAGGGAGGAAATGTGGACTTTTGGGGTGAAAAAGGTGGAATTTGAGAAAAAACTCACGGGGGGAAGGAGGAAAATGTGGATTTTGGGGGAGAGAAAAATGGGAATTTTGGGAAAAAACCCACCCGGGGCCAAATCTCCCTCCCCAACCCCGCAGCTCCCCCGGGCCATCCCAAAGATTTTGGGACCCTCCCAGAGCCTTCATCCCTCTCCTCCTCCCCCTCCCCGATCCCCATTTATTCCAAACAAAAACCCTAAAAAAAAAAAAAATTAAAATTTTTTTTTCCTTTTTTTCCCCCCTTTCCTTCCACTCCTCCCCCGTTCCCACGGCAACCGCTCTGGGCTTGGAAATAAAACTCGATTTGGGGTTTTTTTTTTTTTGGATTTTTTTTTTTTTTCCTTCCCCCCCCCCTTCCTCCTCCTCCTCCTCCTCCTCCTCCTCTCCCTCCTTTTCCCTTTTCCCATCCCGAACTCCCCCCTCCTTATTTTGATTTCCATTTGGATCATAATCCGCCCGTTGCCGTGGCAACGCTGGCAGCTCTTTATGTCCCAGCCCTCGCAGAAAAGGCCTCGTTTTCCCCCTTTTTCCCCTTTTTCCCCCTTTTTTCCCCCTTTTTTTCCCCCTTTTCCCCCTTTTTCCCCCTTTTCCCCTTTTTTCCAAGTTTTCCCCTCCCTATTACAAATTTCCCCCTTTTTTTCCCTCTCCTTATCCCCCTTTTCCTTATTTTTCCTTCTTTTCCCCCTTTCCTTCCTCCTCTTTCTCCTCTCCGCCCCCTTTTTTTTCCCCCTTTCCTCCTTTTTTTTACCAATTTTCCCCCCCTTTTCTCCCCATTTCTGGTTTTTTTTACCCTCTTTTCCCACCTTTTTTCTTCCCCCGCCTTTCCCCCCCCTTTTTTAATCCCTTTTCCTATTTTGTTGTTCCCGGATCCCCCGGCCCAGATCCTCCGAACCCAGATCCCCAATCCGTGATCCCAAATCCCAGAGCTCGGATCCCCTGATCCCAAATCCCCCAATCCCAGATCTGAGATCCCCTGATCCCAAATCCCCAAATCCCAGATCTGAGATCCCCTGATCCCAAAACCCCAAATCCCAGATCTGAGATCCCCTGATCCCAAATCCCCAAATCCCAAATCCCCAAATCCCAGAGCTCGGATCCCCTGATCCCAAATCCCCAAATCCCAGAGCTCGGATCCCCTGATCCCAAATCCCCAAATCCCAAATCCCCAAATCCCAGAGCTCGGATCCCCTGATCCCAAAACCCCAAATCCCAGATCTGAGATCCCCTGATCCCAAATCCCCAAATCCCAGATCTGAGATCCCCTGATCCCAAATCCTGCCTTGGTTCTGGCCCCATGGGGTGGTTTTGGGGTGAATTTGGGGGGTTTTGGGCCTCATGGGGCGGCTTTGGGGTGGTTCTGGCCCCATGGGGTGTTTTGGGGGTGATTTTGGGGTTGTTCTGACCCCATGGGATGATTTTGGGGTATTTCTGACTCCATGGGGTGGTTTTGGGGTGAATTTGGGGTGTTTCTGACCCCATGGGGTGGCTCTGGCGTTGGTCTGGCCCCATGGGGTGGTTTTGGGGTGATTTTGGGGTTGTTCTGACCCCATGGGATGATTTTGGGGTTGTTCTGACCCCATGGGGTGGCTCTGGGGTTGTTCTGACCCCATGGGATGATTTTGGGGTGTTTCTGACTCCATGGGGTGGTTTTTGGGGTGAATTTGGGGTGTTTCGGGCCCCATGGGGTGGCTCTGGGGTTGTTCTGGCCCCATGGGGCGGCTTTCGGGTGGTTCTGACTCCATGGGGTGGTTTTGGGGGGCTCAGACCCCATAGGGTGGTTTTGGGGTGTTTTGGGCCCCATGGCGTGGTTTTGGGGTGAATTTGGGGGGCTCAGACCCCATGGGGTGGTTTTGGGGTGTTTCGGGCCCCATGGGGCGGCTTTGGGGTGGTTCTGGCTCCATGGGGTGGTTTTGGGGGGGCTCAGACCCCATAGGGTGGTTTTGGGGTGTTTTGGGGGTGTTTTGGGTCCCATGGCGTGGTTTTGGGGTGGCTTTGGGGGGCTCTGACCCCATGGGGTGGTTTTGGGGTGATTTTGGGGCGGTTCTGGCCCCACAGACGGATCCCGGGGGTCTCCTCACCCCATAACCTGACCCCGGGGGTCTCCTCACCCCACGGGCCACCCCGTGGCCCCTCCCACTCCCCCAGCCCTGAGGTCAGCGCCGGTGCCACCTCAGTGTCCCCGCGTGTCCCCCCTGCTCCAGGTGCCACCTCAGTGTCCCCACAAGTCCCCGGTGCCACCTCAGTGTCCCCTCTCCTTTCCCCAGTGCCACCTCAGTGTCCCCACATGTCCCCTGCTCCTTTCCAGGTGCCACCTCAGTGTCCCCCCAGTCCCCGGTGCCACCTCAGTGTCCCCTGCTCCTTTCCAGGTGCCACCTCAGTGTCCCCACATGTCCCCTGCTCCTTTCCAGGTGCCACCTCAGTGTCCCCCCAGTCCCCGGTGCCACCTCAGTGTCCCCTGCTCCTTTCCAGGTGCCACCTCAGTG
>NW_027094862.1:0-48043 GCF_029207755.1 Chamaea fasciata | reverse complement strand
TGCACTAGACGCGGCCAAACGGCGTTTTCTCGCTTCCCAGGCTAGGAGAAGCGTTTTCCGTGCTGCAAACAGCTTCTCTGCTTGTGGGGAGCTCGGAAACAGCGTTTGACGCTGTTCCCAGCCTGCCTGCAAGCGAACCGGCGGAGAGTGCACTAGACGCGGCCAAACGGCGTTTTCTCGCTTCCCAGGCTAGGAGAAGCGTTTTCCGTGCTGCAAACAGCTTCTCTGCTTGTGGGGAGCTCGGAAACAGCGTTTGACGCTGTTCCCAGCCTGCCTGCAAGCGAACCGGCGGAGAGTGCACTAGACGCGGCCAAACGGCGTTTTCTCGCTTCCCAGGCTAGGAGAAGCGTTTTCCGTGCTGCAAACAGCTTCTCTGCTTGTGGGGAGCTCGGAAACAGCGTTTGACGCTGTTCCCAGCCTGCCTGCAAGCGAACCGGCGGAGAGTGCACTAGACGCGGCCAAACGGCGTTTTCTCGCTTCCCAGGCTAGGAGAAGCGTTTTCCGTGCTGCAAACAGCTTCTCTGCTTGTGGGGAGCTCGGAAACAGCGTTTGACGCTGTTCCCAGCCTGCCTGCAAGCGAACCGGCGGAGAGTGCACTAGACGCGGCCAAACGGCGTTTTCTCGCTTCCCAGGCTAGGAGAAGCGTTTTCCGTGCTGCAAACAGCTTCTCTGCTTGTGGGGAGCTCGGAAACAGCGTTTGACGCTGTTCCCAGCCTGCCTGCAAGCGAACCGGCGGAGAGTGCACTAGACGCGGCCAAACGGCGTTTTCTCGCTTCCCAGGCTAGGAGAAGCGTTTTCCGTGCTGCAAACAGCTTCTCTGCTTGTGGGGAGCTCGGAAACAGCGTTTGACGCTGTTCCCAGCCTGCCTGCAAGCGAACCGGCGGAGAGTGCACTAGACGCGGCCAAACGGCGTTTTCTCGCTTCCCAGGCTAGGAGAAGCGTTTTCCGTGCTGCAAACAGCTTCTCTGCTTGTGGGGAGCTCGGAAACAGCGTTTGACGCTGTTCCCAGCCTGCCTGCAAGCGAACCGGCGGAGAGTGCACTAGACGCGGCCAAACGGCGTTTTCTCGCTTCCCAGGCTAGGAGAAGCGTTTTCCGTGCTGCAAACAGCTTCTCTGCTTGTGGGGAGCTCGGAAACAGCGTTTGACGCTGTTCCCAGCCTGCCTGCAAGCGAACCGGCGGAGAGTGCACTAGACGCGGCCAAACGGCGTTTTCTCGCTTCCCAGGCTAGGAGAAGCGTTTTCCGTGCTGCAAACAGCTTCTCTGCTTGTGGGGAGCTCGGAAACAGCGTTTGACGCTGTTCCCAGCCTGCCTGCAAGCGAACCGGCGGAGAGTGCACTAGACGCGGCCAAACGGCGTTTTCTCGCTTCCCAGGCTAGGAGAAGCGTTTTCCGTGCTGCAAACAGCTTCTCTGCTTGTGGGGAGCTCGGAAACAGCGTTTGACGCTGTTCCCAGCCTGCCTGCAAGCGAACCGGCGGAGAGTGCACTAGACGCGGCCAAACGGCGTTTTCTCGCTTCCCAGGCTAGGAGAAGCGTTTTCCGTGCTGCAAACAGCTTCTCTGCTTGTGGGGAGCTCGGAAACAGCGTTTGACGCTGTTCCCAGCCTGCCTGCAAGCGAACCGGCGGAGAGTGCACTAGACGCGGCCAAACGGCGTTTTCTCGCTTCCCAGGCTAGGAGAAGCGTTTTCCGTGCTGCAAACAGCTTCTCTGCTTGTGGGGAGCTCGGAAACAGCGTTTGACGCTGTTCCCAGCCTGCCTGCAAGCGAACCGGCGGAGAGTGCACTAGACGCGGCCAAACGGCGTTTTCTCGCTTCCCAGGCTAGGAGAAGCGTTTTCCGTGCTGCAAACAGCTTCTCTGCTTGTGGGGAGCTCGGAAACAGCGTTTGACGCTGTTCCCAGCCTGCCTGCAAGCGAACCGGCGGAGAGTGCACTAGACGCGGCCAAACGGCGTTTTCTCGCTTCCCAGGCTAGGAGAAGCGTTTTCCGTGCTGCAAACAGCTTCTCTGCTTGTGGGGAGCTCGGAAACAGCGTTTGACGCTGTTCCCAGCCTGCCTGCAAGCGAACCGGCGGAGAGTGCACTAGACGCGGCCAAACGGCGTTTTCTCGCTTCCCAGGCTAGGAGAAGCGTTTTCCGTGCTGCAAACAGCTTCTCTGCTTGTGGGGAGCTCGGAAACAGCGTTTGACGCTGTTCCCAGCCTGCCTGCAAGCGAACCGGCGGAGAGTGCACTAGACGCGGCCAAACGGCGTTTTCTCGCTTCCCAGGCTAGGAGAAGCGTTTTCCGTGCTGCAAACAGCTTCTCTGCTTGTGGGGAGCTCGGAAACAGCGTTTGACGCTGTTCCCAGCCTGCCTGCAAGCGAACCGGCGGAGAGTGCACTAGACGCGGCCAAACGGCGTTTTCTCGCTTCCCAGGCTAGGAGAAGCGTTTTCCGTGCTGCAAACAGCTTCTCTGCTTGTGGGGAGCTCGGAAACAGCGTTTGACGCTGTTCCCAGCCTGCCTGCAAGCGAACCGGCGGAGAGTGCACTAGACGCGGCCAAACGGCGTTTTCTCGCTTCCCAGGCTAGGAGAAGCGTTTTCCGTGCTGCAAACAGCTTCTCTGCTTGTGGGGAGCTCGGAAACAGCGTTTGACGCTGTTCCCAGCCTGCCTGCAAGCGAACCGGCGGAGAGTGCACTAGACGCGGCCAAACGGCGTTTTCTCGCTTCCCAGGCTAGGAGAAGCGTTTTCCGTGCTGCAAACAGCTTCTCTGCTTGTGGGGAGCTCGGAAACAGCGTTTGACGCTGTTCCCAGCCTGCCTGCAAGCGAACCGGCGGAGAGTGCACTAGACGCGGCCAAACGGCGTTTTCTCGCTTCCCAGGCTAGGAGAAGCGTTTTCCGTGCTGCAAACAGCTTCTCTGCTTGTGGGGAGCTCGGAAACAGCGTTTGACGCTGTTCCCAGCCTGCCTGCAAGCGAACCGGCGGAGAGTGCACTAGACGCGGCCAAACGGCGTTTTCTCGCTTCCCAGGCTAGGAGAAGCGTTTTCCGTGCTGCAAACAGCTTCTCTGCTTGTGGGGAGCTCGGAAACAGCGTTTGACGCTGTTCCCAGCCTGCCTGCAAGCGAACCGGCGGAGAGTGCACTAGACGCGGCCAAACGGCGTTTTCTCGCTTCCCAGGCTAGGAGAAGCGTTTTCCGTGCTGCAAACAGCTTCTCTGCTTGTGGGGAGCTCGGAAACAGCGTTTGACGCTGTTCCCAGCCTGCCTGCAAGCGAACCGGCGGAGAGTGCACTAGACGCGGCCAAACGGCGTTTTCTCGCTTCCCAGGCTAGGAGAAGCGTTTTCCGTGCTGCAAACAGCTTCTCTGCTTGTGGGGAGCTCGGAAACAGCGTTTGACGCTGTTCCCAGCCTGCCTGCAAGCGAACCGGCGGAGAGTGCACTAGACGCGGCCAAACGGCGTTTTCTCGCTTCCCAGGCTAGGAGAAGCGTTTTCCGTGCTGCAAACAGCTTCTCTGCTTGTGGGGAGCTCGGAAACAGCGTTTGACGCTGTTCCCAGCCTGCCTGCAAGCGAACCGGCGGAGAGTGCACTAGACGCGGCCAAACGGCGTTTTCTCGCTTCCCAGGCTAGGAGAAGCGTTTTCCGTGCTGCAAACAGCTTCTCTGCTTGTGGGGAGCTCGGAAACAGCGTTTGACGCTGTTCCAAGCCTGCCTGCAAGCGAACCGGCGGAGAGTGCACTAGACGCGGCCAAACGGCGTTTTCTCGCTTCCCAGGCTAGGAGAAGCGTTTTCCGTGCTGCAAACAGCTTCTCTGCTTGTGGGGAGCTCGGAAACAGCGTTTGACGCTGTTCCCAGCCTGCCTGCAAGCGAACCGGCGGAGAGTGCACTAGACGCGGCCAAACGGCGTTTTCTCGCTTCCCAGGCTAGGAGAAGCGTTTTCCGTGCTGCAAACAGCTTCTCTGCTTGTGGGGAGCTCGGAAACAGCGTTTGACGCTGTTCCCAGCCTGCCTGCAAGCGAACCGGCGGAGAGTGCACTAGACGCGGCCAAACGGCGTTTTCTCGCTTCCCAGGCTAGGAGAAGCGTTTTCCGTGCTGCAAACAGCTTCTCTGCTTGTGGGGAGCTCGGAAACAGCGTTTGACGCTGTTCCCAGCCTGCCTGCAAGCGAACCGGCGGAGAGTGCACTAGACGCGGCCAAACGGCGTTTTCTCGCTTCCCAGGCTAGGAGAAGCGTTTTCCGTGCTGCAAACAGCTTCTCTGCTTGTGGGGAGCTCGGAAACAGCGTTTGACGCTGTTCCCAGCCTGCCTGCAAGCGAACCGGCGGAGAGAGTGCACTAGACGCGGCCAAACGGCGTTTTCTCGCTTCCCAGGCTAGGAGAAGCGTTTTCCGTGCTGCAAACAGCTTCTCTGCTTGTGGGGAGCTCGGAAACAGCGTTTGACGCTGTTCCCAGCCTGCCTGCAAGCGAACCGGCGGAGAGTGCACTAGACGCGGCCAAACGGCGTTTTCTCGCTTCCCAGGCTAGGAGAAGCGTTTTCCGTGCTGCAAACAGCTTCTCTGCTTGTGGGGAGCTCGGAAACAGCGTTTGACGCTGTTCCCAGCCTGCCTGCAAGCGAACCGGCGGAGAGTGCACTAGACGCGGCCAAACGGCGTTTTCTCGCTTCCCAGGCTAGGAGAAGCGTTTTCCGTGCTGCAAACAGCTTCTCTGCTTGTGGGGAGCTCGGAAACAGCGTTTGACGCTGTTCCAAGCCTGCCTGCAAGCGAACCGGCGGAGAGTGCACTAGACGCGGCCAAACGGCGTTTTCTCGCTTCCCAGGCTAGGAGAAGCGTTTTCCGTGCTGCAAACAGCTTCTCTGCTTGTGGGGAGCTCGGAAACAGCGTTTGACGCTGTTCCCAGCCTGCCTGCAAGCGAACCGGCGGAGAGTGCACTAGACGCGGCCAAACGGCGTTTTCTCGCTTCCCAGGCTAGGAGAAGCGTTTTCCGTGCTGCAAACAGCTTCTCTGCTTGTGGGGAGCTCGGAAACAGCGTTTGACGCTGTTCCAAGCCTGCCTGCAAGCGAACCGGCGGAGAGTGCACTAGACGCGGCCAAACGGCGTTTTCTCGCTTCCCAGGCTAGGAGAAGCGTTTTCCGTGCTGCAAACAGCTTCTCTGCTTGTGGGGAGCTCGGAAACAGCGTTTGACGCTGTTCCCAGCCTGCCTGCAAGCGAACCGGCGGAGAGTGCACTAGACGCGGCCAAACGGCGTTTTCTCGCTTCCCAGGCTAGGAGAAGCGTTTTCCGTGCTGCAAACAGCTTCTCTGCTTGTGGGGAGCTCGGAAACAGCGTTTGACGCTGTTCCAAGCCTGCCTGCAAGCGAACCGGCGGAGAGTGCACTAGACGCGGCCAAACGGCGTTTTCTCGCTTCCCAGGCTAGGAGAAGCGTTTTCCGTGCTGCAAACAGCTTCTCTGCTTGTGGGGAGCTCGGAAACAGCGTTTGACGCTGTTCCAAGCCTGCCTGCAAGCGAACCGGCGGAGAGTGCACTAGACGCGGCCAAACGGCGTTTTCTCGCTTCCCAGGCTAGGAGAAGCGTTTTCCGTGCTGCAAACAGCTTCTCTGCTTGTGGGGAGCTCGGAAACAGCGTTTGACGCTGTTCCAAGCCTGCCTGCAAGCGAACCGGCGGAGAGTGCACTAGACGCGGCCAAACGGCGTTTTCTCGCTTCCCAGGCTAGGAGAAGCGTTTTCCGTGCTGCAAACAGCTTCTCTGCTTGTGGGGAGCTCGGAAACAGCGTTTGACGCTGTTCCCAGCCTGCCTGCAAGCGAACCGGCGGAGAGTGCACTAGACGCGGCCAAACGGCGTTTTCTCGCTTCCCAGGCTAGGAGAAGCGTTTTCCGTGCTGCAAACAGCTTCTCTGCTTGTGGGGAGCTCGGAAACAGCGTTTGACGCTGTTCCAAGCCTGCCTGCAAGCGAACCGGCGGAGAGTGCACTAGACGCGGCCAAACGGCGTTTTCTCGCTTCCCAGGCTAGGAGAAGCGTTTTCCGTGCTGCAAACAGCTTCTCTGCTTGTGGGGAGCTCGGAAACAGCGTTTGACGCTGTTCCCAGCCTGCCTGCAAGCGAACCGGCGGAGAGTGCACTAGACGCGGCCAAACGGCGTTTTCTCGCTTCCCAGGCTAGGAGAAGCGTTTTCCGTGCTGCAAACAGCTTCTCTGCTTGTGGGGAGCTCGGAAACAGCGTTTGACGCTGTTCCCAGCCTGCCTGCAAGCGAACCGGCGGAGAGTGCACTAGACGCGGCCAAACGGCGTTTTCTCGCTTCCCAGGCTAGGAGAAGCGTTTTCCGTGCTGCAAACAGCTTCTCTGCTTGTGGGGAGCTCGGAAACAGCGTTTGACGCTGTTCCAAGCCTGCCTGCAAGCGAACCGGCGGAGAGTGCACTAGACGCGGCCAAACGGCGTTTTCTCGCTTCCCAGGCTAGGAGAAGCGTTTTCCGTGCTGCAAACAGCTTCTCTGCTTGTGGGGAGCTCGGAAACAGCGTTTGACGCTGTTCCAAGCCTGCCTGCAAGCGAACCGGCGGAGAGTGCACTAGACGCGGCCAAACGGCGTTTTCTCGCTTCCCAGGCTAGGAGAAGCGTTTTCCGTGCTGCAAACAGCTTCTCTGCTTGTGGGGAGCTCGGAAACAGCGTTTGACGCTGTTCCCAGCCTGCCTGCAAGCGAACCGGCGGAGAGTGCACTAGACGCGGCCAAACGGCGTTTTCTCGCTTCCCAGGCTAGGAGAAGCGTTTTCCGTGCTGCAAACAGCTTCTCTGCTTGTGGGGAGCTCGGAAACAGCGTTTGACGCTGTTCCAAGCCTGCCTGCAAGCGAACCGGCGGAGAGTGCACTAGACGCGGCCAAACGGCGTTTTCTCGCTTCCCAGGCTAGGAGAAGCGTTTTCCGTGCTGCAAACAGCTTCTCTGCTTGTGGGGAGCTCGGAAACAGCGTTTGACGCTGTTCCAAGCCTGCCTGCAAGCGAACCGGCGGAGAGTGCACTAGACGCGGCCAAACGGCGTTTTCTCGCTTCCCAGGCTAGGAGAAGCGTTTTCCGTGCTGCAAACAGCTTCTCTGCTTGTGGGGAGCTCGGAAACAGCGTTTGACGCTGTTCCAAGCCTGCCTGCAAGCGAACCGGCGGAGAGTGCACTAGACGCGGCCAAACGGCGTTTTCTCGCTTCCCAGGCTAGGAGAAGCGTTTTCCGTGCTGCAAACAGCTTCTCTGCTTGTGGGGAGCTCGGAAACAGCGTTTGACGCTGTTCCAAGCCTGCCTGCAAGCGAACCGGCGGAGAGTGCACTAGACGCGGCCAAACGGCGTTTTCTCGCTTCCCAGGCTAGGAGAAGCGTTTTCCGTGCTGCAAACAGCTTCTCTGCTTGTGGGGAGCTCGGAAACAGCGTTTGACGCTGTTCCCAGCCTGCCTGCAAGCGAACCGGCGGAGAGTGCACTAGACGCGGCCAAACGGCGTTTTCTCGCTTCCCAGGCTAGGAGAAGCGTTTTCCGTGCTGCAAACAGCTTCTCTGCTTGTGGGGAGCTCGGAAACAGCGTTTGACGCTGTTCCAAGCCTGCCTGCAAGCGAACCGGCGGAGAGTGCACTAGACGCGGCCAAACGGCGTTTTCTCGCTTCCCAGGCTAGGAGAAGCGTTTTCCGTGCTGCAAACAGCTTCTCTGCTTGTGGGGAGCTCGGAAACAGCGTTTGACGCTGTTCCCAGCCTGCCTGCAAGCGAACCGGCGGAGAGTGCACTAGACGCGGCCAAACGGCGTTTTCTCGCTTCCCAGGCTAGGAGAAGCGTTTTCCGTGCTGCAAACAGCTTCTCTGCTTGTGGGGAGCTCGGAAACAGCGTTTGACGCTGTTCCAAGCCTGCCTGCAAGCGAACCGGCGGAGAGTGCACTAGACGCGGCCAAACGGCGTTTTCTCGCTTCCCAGGCTAGGAGAAGCGTTTTCCGTGCTGCAAACAGCTTCTCTGCTTGTGGGGAGCTCGGAAACAGCGTTTGACGCTGTTCCCAGCCTGCCTGCAAGCGAACCGGCGGAGAGTGCACTAGACGCGGCCAAACGGCGTTTTCTCGCTTCCCAGGCTAGGAGAAGCGTTTTCCGTGCTGCAAACAGCTTCTCTGCTTGTGGGGAGCTCGGAAACAGCGTTTGACGCTGTTCCAAGCCTGCCTGCAAGCGAACCGGCGGAGAGTGCACTAGACGCGGCCAAACGGCGTTTTCTCGCTTCCCAGGCTAGGAGAAGCGTTTTCCGTGCTGCAAACAGCTTCTCTGCTTGTGGGGAGCTCGGAAACAGCGTTTGACGCTGTTCCAAGCCTGCCTGCAAGCGAACCGGCGGAGAGTGCACTAGACGCGGCCAAACGGCGTTTTCTCGCTTCCCAGGCTAGGAGAAGCGTTTTCCGTGCTGCAAACAGCTTCTCTGCTTGTGGGGAGCTCGGAAACAGCGTTTGACGCTGTTCCAAGCCTGCCTGCAAGCGAACCGGCGGAGAGTGCACTAGACGCGGCCAAACGGCGTTTTCTCGCTTCCCAGGCTAGGAGAAGCGTTTTCCGTGCTGCAAACAGCTTCTCTGCTTGTGGGGAGCTCGGAAACAGCGTTTGACGCTGTTCCAAGCCTGCCTGCAAGCGAACCGGCGGAGAGTGCACTAGACGCGGCCAAACGGCGTTTTCTCGCTTCCCAGGCTAGGAGAAGCGTTTTCCGTGCTGCAAACAGCTTCTCTGCTTGTGGGGAGCTCGGAAACAGCGTTTGACGCTGTTCCAAGCCTGCCTGCAAGCGAACCGGCGGAGAGTGCACTAGACGCGGCCAAACGGCGTTTTCTCGCTTCCCAGGCTAGGAGAAGCGTTTTCCGTGCTGCAAACAGCTTCTCTGCTTGTGGGGAGCTCGGAAACAGCGTTTGACGCTGTTCCAAGCCTGCCTGCAAGCGAACCGGCGGAGAGTGCACTAGACGCGGCCAAACGGCGTTTTCTCGCTTCCCAGGCTAGGAGAAGCGTTTTCCGTGCTGCAAACAGCTTCTCTGCTTGTGGGGAGCTCGGAAACAGCGTTTGACGCTGTTCCAAGCCTGCCTGCAAGCGAACCGGCGGAGAGTGCACTAGACGCGGCCAAACGGCGTTTTCTCGCTTCCCAGGCTAGGAGAAGCGTTTTCCGTGCTGCAAACAGCTTCTCTGCTTGTGGGGAGCTCGGAAACAGCGTTTGACGCTGTTCCAAGCCTGCCTGCAAGCGAACCGGCGGAGAGTGCACTAGACGCGGCCAAACGGCGTTTTCTCGCTTCCCAGGCTAGGAGAAGCGTTTTCCGTGCTGCAAACAGCTTCTCTGCTTGTGGGGAGCTCGGAAACAGCGTTTGACGCTGTTCCAAGCCTGCCTGCAAGCGAACCGGCGGAGAGTGCACTAGACGCGGCCAAACGGCGTTTTCTCGCTTCCCAGGCTAGGAGAAGCGTTTTCCGTGCTGCAAACAGCTTCTCTGCTTGTGGGGAGCTCGGAAACAGCGTTTGACGCTGTTCCAAGCCTGCCTGCAAGCGAACCGGCGGAGAGTGCACTAGACGCGGCCAAACGGCGTTTTCTCGCTTCCCAGGCTAGGAGAAGCGTTTTCCGTGCTGCAAACAGCTTCTCTGCTTGTGGGGAGCTCGGAAACAGCGTTTGACGCTGTTCCAAGCCTGCCTGCAAGCGAACCGGCGGAGAGTGCACTAGACGCGGCCAAACGGCGTTTTCTCGCTTCCCAGGCTAGGAGAAGCGTTTTCCGTGCTGCAAACAGCTTCTCTGCTTGTGGGGAGCTCGGAAACAGCGTTTGACGCTGTTCCAAGCCTGCCTGCAAGCGAACCGGCGGAGAGTGCACTAGACGCGGCCAAACGGCGTTTTCTCGCTTCCCAGGCTAGGAGAAGCGTTTTCCGTGCTGCAAACAGCTTCTCTGCTTGTGGGGAGCTCGGAAACAGCGTTTGACGCTGTTCCAAGCCTGCCTGCAAGCGAACCGGCGGAGAGTGCACTAGACGCGGCCAAACGGCGTTTTCTCGCTTCCCAGGCTAGGAGAAGCGTTTTCCGTGCTGCAAACAGCTTCTCTGCTTGTGGGGAGCTCGGAAACAGCGTTTGACGCTGTTCCAAGCCTGCCTGCAAGCGAACCGGCGGAGAGTGCACTAGACGCGGCCAAACGGCGTTTTCTCGCTTCCCAGGCTAGGAGAAGCGTTTTCCGTGCTGCAAACAGCTTCTCTGCTTGTGGGGAGCTCGGAAACAGCGTTTGACGCTGTTCCCAGCCTGCCTGCAAGCGAACCGGCGGAGAGTGCACTAGACGCGGCCAAACGGCGTTTTCTCGCTTCCCAGGCTAGGAGAAGCGTTTTCCGTGCTGCAAACAGCTTCTCTGCTTGTGGGGAGCTCGGAAACAGCGTTTGACGCTGTTCCCAGCCTGCCTGCAAGCGAACCGGCGGAGAGTGCACTAGACGCGGCCAAACGGCGTTTTCTCGCTTCCCAGGCTAGGAGAAGCGTTTTCCGTGCTGCAAACAGCTTCTCTGCTTGTGGGGAGCTCGGAAACAGCGTTTGACGCTGTTCCCAGCCTGCCTGCAAGCGAACCGGCGGAGAGTGCACTAGACGCGGCCAAACGGCGTTTTCTCGCTTCCCAGGCTAGGAGAAGCGTTTTCCGTGCTGCAAACAGCTTCTCTGCTTGTGGGGAGCTCGGAAACAGCGTTTGACGCTGTTCCAAGCCTGCCTGCAAGCGAACCGGCGGAGAGTGCACTAGACGCGGCCAAACGGCGTTTTCTCGCTTCCCAGGCTAGGAGAAGCGTTTTCCGTGCTGCAAACAGCTTCTCTGCTTGTGGGGAGCTCGGAAACAGCGTTTGACGCTGTTCCAAGCCTGCCTGCAAGCGAACCGGCGGAGAGTGCACTAGACGCGGCCAAACGGCGTTTTCTCGCTTCCCAGGCTAGGAGAAGCGTTTTCCGTGCTGCAAACAGCTTCTCTGCTTGTGGGGAGCTCGGAAACAGCGTTTGACGCTGTTCCAAGCCTGCCTGCAAGCGAACCGGCGGAGAGTGCACTAGACGCGGCCAAACGGCGTTTTCTCGCTTCCCAGGCTAGGAGAAGCGTTTTCCGTGCTGCAAACAGCTTCTCTGCTTGTGGGGAGCTCGGAAACAGCGTTTGACGCTGTTCCAAGCCTGCCTGCAAGCGAACCGGCGGAGAGTGCACTAGACGCGGCCAAACGGCGTTTTCTCGCTTCCCAGGCTAGGAGAAGCGTTTTCCGTGCTGCAAACAGCTTCTCTGCTTGTGGGGAGCTCGGAAACAGCGTTTGACGCTGTTCCAAGCCTGCCTGCAAGCGAACCGGCGGAGAGTGCACTAGACGCGGCCAAACGGCGTTTTCTCGCTTCCCAGGCTAGGAGAAGCGTTTTCCGTGCTGCAAACAGCTTCTCTGCTTGTGGGGAGCTCGGAAACAGCGTTTGACGCTGTTCCAAGCCTGCCTGCAAGCGAACCGGCGGAGAGTGCACTAGACGCGGCCAAACGGCGTTTTCTCGCTTCCCAGGCTAGGAGAAGCGTTTTCCGTGCTGCAAACAGCTTCTCTGCTTGTGGGGAGCTCGGAAACAGCGTTTGACGCTGTTCCAAGCCTGCCTGCAAGCGAACCGGCGGAGAGTGCACTAGACGCGGCCAAACGGCGTTTTCTCGCTTCCCAGGCTAGGAGAAGCGTTTTCCGTGCTGCAAACAGCTTCTCTGCTTGTGGGGAGCTCGGAAACAGCGTTTGACGCTGTTCCCAGCCTGCCTGCAAGCGAACCGGCGGAGAGTGCACTAGACGCGGCCAAACGGCGTTTTCTCGCTTCCCAGGCTAGGAGAAGCGTTTTCCGTGCTGCAAACAGCTTCTCTGCTTGTGGGGAGCTCGGAAACAGCGTTTGACGCTGTTCCAAGCCTGCCTGCAAGCGAACCGGCGGAGAGTGCACTAGACGCGGCCAAACGGCGTTTTCTCGCTTCCCAGGCTAGGAGAAGCGTTTTCCGTGCTGCAAACAGCTTCTCTGCTTGTGGGGAGCTCGGAAACAGCGTTTGACGCTGTTCCAAGCCTGCCTGCAAGCGAACCGGCGGAGAGTGCACTAGACGCGGCCAAACGGCGTTTTCTCGCTTCCCAGGCTAGGAGAAGCGTTTTCCGTGCTGCAAACAGCTTCTCTGCTTGTGGGGAGCTCGGAAACAGCGTTTGACGCTGTTCCAAGCCTGCCTGCAAGCGAACCGGCGGAGAGTGCACTAGACGCGGCCAAACGGCGTTTTCTCGCTTCCCAGGCTAGGAGAAGCGTTTTCCGTGCTGCAAACAGCTTCTCTGCTTGTGGGGAGCTCGGAAACAGCGTTTGACGCTGTTCCAAGCCTGCCTGCAAGCGAACCGGCGGAGAGTGCACTAGACGCGGCCAAACGGCGTTTTCTCGCTTCCCAGGCTAGGAGAAGCGTTTTCCGTGCTGCAAACAGCTTCTCTGCTTGTGGGGAGCTCGGAAACAGCGTTTGACGCTGTTCCAAGCCTGCCTGCAAGCGAACCGGCGGAGAGTGCACTAGACGCGGCCAAACGGCGTTTTCTCGCTTCCCAGGCTAGGAGAAGCGTTTTCCGTGCTGCAAACAGCTTCTCTGCTTGTGGGGAGCTCGGAAACAGCGTTTGACGCTGTTCCAAGCCTGCCTGCAAGCGAACCGGCGGAGAGTGCACTAGACGCGGCCAAACGGCGTTTTCTCGCTTCCCAGGCTAGGAGAAGCGTTTTCCGTGCTGCAAACAGCTTCTCTGCTTGTGGGGAGCTCGGAAACAGCGTTTGACGCTGTTCCAAGCCTGCCTGCAAGCGAACCGGCGGAGAGTGCACTAGACGCGGCCAAACGGCGTTTTCTCGCTTCCCAGGCTAGGAGAAGCGTTTTCCGTGCTGCAAACAGCTTCTCTGCTTGTGGGGAGCTCGGAAACAGCGTTTGACGCTGTTCCAAGCCTGCCTGCAAGCGAACCGGCGGAGAGTGCACTAGACGCGGCCAAACGGCGTTTTCTCGCTTCCCAGGCTAGGAGAAGCGTTTTCCGTGCTGCAAACAGCTTCTCTGCTTGTGGGGAGCTCGGAAACAGCGTTTGACGCTGTTCCCAGCCTGCCTGCAAGCGAACCGGCGGAGAGTGCACTAGACGCGGCCAAACGGCGTTTTCTCGCTTCCCAGGCTAGGAGAAGCGTTTTCCGTGCTGCAAACAGCTTCTCTGCTTGTGGGGAGCTCGGAAACAGCGTTTGACGCTGTTCCAAGCCTGCCTGCAAGCGAACCGGCGGAGAGTGCACTAGACGCGGCCAAACGGCGTTTTCTCGCTTCCCAGGCTAGGAGAAGCGTTTTCCGTGCTGCAAACAGCTTCTCTGCTTGTGGGGAGCTCGGAAACAGCGTTTGACGCTGTTCCAAGCCTGCCTGCAAGCGAACCGGCGGAGAGTGCACTAGACGCGGCCAAACGGCGTTTTCTCGCTTCCCAGGCTAGGAGAAGCGTTTTCCGTGCTGCAAACAGCTTCTCTGCTTGTGGGGAGCTCGGAAACAGCGTTTGACGCTGTTCCAAGCCTGCCTGCAAGCGAACCGGCGGAGAGTGCACTAGACGCGGCCAAACGGCGTTTTCTCGCTTCCCAGGCTAGGAGAAGCGTTTTCCGTGCTGCAAACAGCTTCTCTGCTTGTGGGGAGCTCGGAAACAGCGTTTGACGCTGTTCCCAGCCTGCCTGCAAGCGAACCGGCGGAGAGTGCACTAGACGCGGCCAAACGGCGTTTTCTCGCTTCCCAGGCTAGGAGAAGCGTTTTCCGTGCTGCAAACAGCTTCTCTGCTTGTGGGGAGCTCGGAAACAGCGTTTGACGCTGTTCCAAGCCTGCCTGCAAGCGAACCGGCGGAGAGTGCACTAGACGCGGCCAAACGGCGTTTTCTCGCTTCCCAGGCTAGGAGAAGCGTTTTCCGTGCTGCAAACAGCTTCTCTGCTTGTGGGGAGCTCGGAAACAGCGTTTGACGCTGTTCCCAGCCTGCCTGCAAGCGAACCGGCGGAGAGTGCACTAGACGCGGCCAAACGGCGTTTTCTCGCTTCCCAGGCTAGGAGAAGCGTTTTCCGTGCTGCAAACAGCTTCTCTGCTTGTGGGGAGCTCGGAAACAGCGTTTGACGCTGTTCCAAGCCTGCCTGCAAGCGAACCGGCGGAGAGTGCACTAGACGCGGCCAAACGGCGTTTTCTCGCTTCCCAGGCTAGGAGAAGCGTTTTCCGTGCTGCAAACAGCTTCTCTGCTTGTGGGGAGCTCGGAAACAGCGTTTGACGCTGTTCCAAGCCTGCCTGCAAGCGAACCGGCGGAGAGTGCACTAGACGCGGCCAAACGGCGTTTTCTCGCTTCCCAGGCTAGGAGAAGCGTTTTCCGTGCTGCAAACAGCTTCTCTGCTTGTGGGGAGCTCGGAAACAGCGTTTGACGCTGTTCCAAGCCTGCCTGCAAGCGAACCGGCGGAGAGTGCACTAGACGCGGCCAAACGGCGTTTTCTCGCTTCCCAGGCTAGGAGAAGCGTTTTCCGTGCTGCAAACAGCTTCTCTGCTTGTGGGGAGCTCGGAAACAGCGTTTGACGCTGTTCCAAGCCTGCCTGCAAGCGAACCGGCGGAGAGTGCACTAGACGCGGCCAAACGGCGTTTTCTCGCTTCCCAGGCTAGGAGAAGCGTTTTCCGTGCTGCAAACAGCTTCTCTGCTTGTGGGGAGCTCGGAAACAGCGTTTGACGCTGTTCCAAGCCTGCCTGCAAGCGAACCGGCGGAGAGTGCACTAGACGCGGCCAAACGGCGTTTTCTCGCTTCCCAGGCTAGGAGAAGCGTTTTCCGTGCTGCAAACAGCTTCTCTGCTTGTGGGGAGCTCGGAAACAGCGTTTGACGCTGTTCCAAGCCTGCCTGCAAGCGAACCGGCGGAGAGTGCACTAGACGCGGCCAAACGGCGTTTTCTCGCTTCCCAGGCTAGGAGAAGCGTTTTCCGTGCTGCAAACAGCTTCTCTGCTTGTGGGGAGCTCGGAAACAGCGTTTGACGCTGTTCCCAGCCTGCCTGCAAGCGAACCGGCGGAGAGTGCACTAGACGCGGCCAAACGGCGTTTTCTCGCTTCCCAGGCTAGGAGAAGCGTTTTCCGTGCTGCAAACAGCTTCTCTGCTTGTGGGGAGCTCGGAAACAGCGTTTGACGCTGTTCCAAGCCTGCCTGCAAGCGAACCGGCGGAGAGTGCACTAGACGCGGCCAAACGGCGTTTTCTCGCTTCCCAGGCTAGGAGAAGCGTTTTCCGTGCTGCAAACAGCTTCTCTGCTTGTGGGGAGCTCGGAAACAGCGTTTGACGCTGTTCCAAGCCTGCCTGCAAGCGAACCGGCGGAGAGTGCACTAGACGCGGCCAAACGGCGTTTTCTCGCTTCCCAGGCTAGGAGAAGCGTTTTCCGTGCTGCAAACAGCTTCTCTGCTTGTGGGGAGCTCGGAAACAGCGTTTGACGCTGTTCCCAGCCTGCCTGCAAGCGAACCGGCGGAGAGTGCACTAGACGCGGCCAAACGGCGTTTTCTCGCTTCCCAGGCTAGGAGAAGCGTTTTCCGTGCTGCAAACAGCTTCTCTGCTTGTGGGGAGCTCGGAAACAGCGTTTGACGCTGTTCCAAGCCTGCCTGCAAGCGAACCGGCGGAGAGTGCACTAGACGCGGCCAAACGGCGTTTTCTCGCTTCCCAGGCTAGGAGAAGCGTTTTCCGTGCTGCAAACAGCTTCTCTGCTTGTGGGGAGCTCGGAAACAGCGTTTGACGCTGTTCCCAGCCTGCCTGCAAGCGAACCGGCGGAGAGTGCACTAGACGCGGCCAAACGGCGTTTTCTCGCTTCCCAGGCTAGGAGAAGCGTTTTCCGTGCTGCAAACAGCTTCTCTGCTTGTGGGGAGCTCGGAAACAGCGTTTGACGCTGTTCCAAGCCTGCCTGCAAGCGAACCGGCGGAGAGTGCACTAGACGCGGCCAAACGGCGTTTTCTCGCTTCCCAGGCTAGGAGAAGCGTTTTCCGTGCTGCAAACAGCTTCTCTGCTTGTGGGGAGCTCGGAAACAGCGTTTGACGCTGTTCCAAGCCTGCCTGCAAGCGAACCGGCGGAGAGTGCACTAGACGCGGCCAAACGGCGTTTTCTCGCTTCCCAGGCTAGGAGAAGCGTTTTCCGTGCTGCAAACAGCTTCTCTGCTTGTGGGGAGCTCGGAAACAGCGTTTGACGCTGTTCCCAGCCTGCCTGCAAGCGAACCGGCGGAGAGTGCACTAGACGCGGCCAAACGGCGTTTTCTCGCTTCCCAGGCTAGGAGAAGCGTTTTCCGTGCTGCAAACAGCTTCTCTGCTTGTGGGGAGCTCGGAAACAGCGTTTGACGCTGTTCCAAGCCTGCCTGCAAGCGAACCGGCGGAGAGTGCACTAGACGCGGCCACAAACGGCGTTTTCTCGCTTCCCAGGCTAGGAGAAGCGTTTTCCGTCCGTGCTGCAAACAGCTTCTCTGCTTGTGGGGAGCTCGGAAACAGCGTTTGACGCTGTTCCCAGCCTGCCTGCAAGCGAACCGGCGGAGAGTGCACTAGACGCGGCCAAACGGCGTTTTCTCGCTTCCCAGGCTAGGAGAAGCGTTTTCCGTGCTGCAAACAGCTTCTCTGCTTGTGGGGAGCTCGGAAACAGCGTTTGACGCTGTTCCCAGCCTGCCTGCAAGCGAACCGGCGGAGAGTGCACTAGACGCGGCCAAACGGCGTTTTCTCGCTTCCCAGGCTAGGAGAAGCGTTTTCCGTGCTGCAAACAGCTTCTCTGCTTGTGGGGAGCTCGGAAACAGCGTTTGACGCTGTTCCCAGCCTGCCTGCAAGCGAACCGGCGGAGAGTGCACTAGACGCGGCCAAACGGCGTTTTCTCGCTTCCCAGGCTAGGAGAAGCGTTTTCCGTGCTGCAAACAGCTTCTCTGCTTGTGGGGAGCTCGGAAACAGCGTTTGACGCTGTTCCCAGCCTGCCTGCAAGCGAACCGGCGGAGAGTGCACTAGACGCGGCCAAACGGCGTTTTCTCGCTTCCCAGGCTAGGAGAAGCGTTTTCCGTGCTGCAAACAGCTTCTCTGCTTGTGGGGAGCTCGGAAACAGCGTTTGACGCTGTTCCCAGCCTGCCTGCAAGCGAACCGGCGGAGAGTGCACTAGACGCGGCCAAACGGCGTTTTCTCGCTTCCCAGGCTAGGAGAAGCGTTTTCCGTGCTGCAAACAGCTTCTCTGCTTGTGGGGAGCTCGGAAACAGCGTTTGACGCTGTTCCCAGCCTGCCTGCAAGCGAACCGGCGGAGAGTGCACTAGACGCGGCCAAACGGCGTTTTCTCGCTTCCCAGGCTAGGAGAAGCGTTTTCCGTGCTGCAAACAGCTTCTCTGCTTGTGGGGAGCTCGGAAACAGCGTTTGACGCTGTTCCCAGCCTGCCTGCAAGCGAACCGGCGGAGAGTGCACTAGACGCGGCCAAACGGCGTTTTCTCGCTTCCCAGGCTAGGAGAAGCGTTTTCCGTGCTGCAAACAGCTTCTCTGCTTGTGGGGAGCTCGGAAACAGCGTTTGACGCTGTTCCCAGCCTGCCTGCAAGCGAACCGGCGGAGAGTGCACTAGACGCGGCCAAACGGCGTTTTCTCGCTTCCCAGGCTAGGAGAAGCGTTTTCCGTGCTGCAAACAGCTTCTCTGCTTGTGGGGAGCTCGGAAACAGCGTTTGACGCTGTTCCCAGCCTGCCTGCAAGCGAACCGGCGGAGAGTGCACTAGACGCGGCCAAACGGCGTTTTCTCGCTTCCCAGGCTAGGAGAAGCGTTTTCCGTGCTGCAAACAGCTTCTCTGCTTGTGGGGAGCTCGGAAACAGCGTTTGACGCTGTTCCCAGCCTGCCTGCAAGCGAACCGGCGGAGAGTGCACTAGACGCGGCCAAACGGCGTTTTCTCGCTTCCCAGGCTAGGAGAAGCGTTTTCCGTGCTGCAAACAGCTTCTCTGCTTGTGGGGAGCTCGGAAACAGCGTTTGACGCTGTTCCCAGCCTGCCTGCAAGCGAACCGGCGGAGAGTGCACTAGACGCGGCCAAACGGCGTTTTCTCGCTTCCCAGGCTAGGAGAAGCGTTTTCCGTGCTGCAAACAGCTTCTCTGCTTGTGGGGAGCTCGGAAACAGCGTTTGACGCTGTTCCCAGCCTGCCTGCAAGCGAACCGGCGGAGAGTGCACTAGACGCGGCCAAACGGCGTTTTCTCGCTTCCCAGGCTAGGAGAAGCGTTTTCCGTGCTGCAAACAGCTTCTCTGCTTGTGGGGAGCTCGGAAACAGCGTTTGACGCTGTTCCCAGCCTGCCTGCAAGCGAACCGGCGGAGAGTGCACTAGACGCGGCCAAACGGCGTTTTCTCGCTTCCCAGGCTAGGAGAAGCGTTTTCCGTGCTGCAAACAGCTTCTCTGCTTGTGGGGAGCTCGGAAACAGCGTTTGACGCTGTTCCCAGCCTGCCTGCAAGCGAACCGGCGGAGAGTGCACTAGACGCGGCCAAACGGCGTTTTCTCGCTTCCCAGGCTAGGAGAAGCGTTTTCCGTGCTGCAAACAGCTTCTCTGCTTGTGGGGAGCTCGGAAACAGCGTTTGACGCTGTTCCCAGCCTGCCTGCAAGCGAACCGGCGGAGAGTGCACTAGACGCGGCCAAACGGCGTTTTCTCGCTTCCCAGGCTAGGAGAAGCGTTTTCCGTGCTGCAAACAGCTTCTCTGCTTGTGGGGAGCTCGGAAACAGCGTTTGACGCTGTTCCCAGCCTGCCTGCAAGCGAACCGGCGGAGAGTGCACTAGACGCGGCCAAACGGCGTTTTCTCGCTTCCCAGGCTAGGAGAAGCGTTTTCCGTGCTGCAAACAGCTTCTCTGCTTGTGGGGAGCTCGGAAACAGCGTTTGACGCTGTTCCCAGCCTGCCTGCAAGCGAACCGGCGGAGAGTGCACTAGACGCGGCCAAACGGCGTTTTCTCGCTTCCCAGGCTAGGAGAAGCGTTTTCCGTGCTGCAAACAGCTTCTCTGCTTGTGGGGAGCTCGGAAACAGCGTTTGACGCTGTTCCCAGCCTGCCTGCAAGCGAACCGGCGGAGAGTGCACTAGACGCGGCCAAACGGCGTTTTCTCGCTTCCCAGGCTAGGAGAAGCGTTTTCCGTGCTGCAAACAGCTTCTCTGCTTGTGGGGAGCTCGGAAACAGCGTTTGACGCTGTTCCCAGCCTGCCTGCAAGCGAACCGGCGGAGAGTGCACTAGACGCGGCCAAACGGCGTTTTCTCGCTTCCCAGGCTAGGAGAAGCGTTTTCCGTGCTGCAAACAGCTTCTCTGCTTGTGGGGAGCTCGGAAACAGCGTTTGACGCTGTTCCCAGCCTGCCTGCAAGCGAACCGGCGGAGAGTGCACTAGACGCGGCCAAACGGCGTTTTCTCGCTTCCCAGGCTAGGAGAAGCGTTTTCCGTGCTGCAAACAGCTTCTCTGCTTGTGGGGAGCTCGGAAACAGCGTTTGACGCTGTTCCCAGCCTGCCTGCAAGCGAACCGGCGGAGAGTGCACTAGACGCGGCCAAACGGCGTTTTCTCGCTTCCCAGGCTAGGAGAAGCGTTTTCCGTGCTGCAAACAGCTTCTCTGCTTGTGGGGAGCTCGGAAACAGCGTTTGACGCTGTTCCCAGCCTGCCTGCAAGCGAACCGGCGGAGAGTGCACTAGACGCGGCCAAACGGCGTTTTCTCGCTTCCCAGGCTAGGAGAAGCGTTTTCCGTGCTGCAAACAGCTTCTCTGCTTGTGGGGAGCTCGGAAACAGCGTTTGACGCTGTTCCCAGCCTGCCTGCAAGCGAACCGGCGGAGAGTGCACTAGACGCGGCCAAACGGCGTTTTCTCGCTTCCCAGGCTAGGAGAAGCGTTTTCCGTGCTGCAAACAGCTTCTCTGCTTGTGGGGAGCTCGGAAACAGCGTTTGACGCTGTTCCCAGCCTGCCTGCAAGCGAACCGGCGGAGAGTGCACTAGACGCGGCCAAACGGCGTTTTCTCGCTTCCCAGGCTAGGAGAAGCGTTTTCCGTGCTGCAAACAGCTTCTCTGCTTGTGGGGAGCTCGGAAACAGCGTTTGACGCTGTTCCCAGCCTGCCTGCAAGCGAACCGGCGGAGAGTGCACTAGACGCGGCCAAACGGCGTTTTCTCGCTTCCCAGGCTAGGAGAAGCGTTTTCCGTGCTGCAAACAGCTTCTCTGCTTGTGGGGAGCTCGGAAACAGCGTTTGACGCTGTTCCCAGCCTGCCTGCAAGCGAACCGGCGGAGAGTGCACTAGACGCGGCCAAACGGCGTTTTCTCGCTTCCCAGGCTAGGAGAAGCGTTTTCCGTGCTGCAAACAGCTTCTCTGCTTGTGGGGAGCTCGGAAACAGCGTTTGACGCTGTTCCAAGCCTGCCTGCAAGCGAACCGGCGGAGAGTGCACTAGACGCGGCCAAACGGCGTTTTCTCGCTTCCCAGGCTAGGAGAAGCGTTTTCCGTGCTGCAAACAGCTTCTCTGCTTGTGGGGAGCTCGGAAACAGCGTTTGACGCTGTTCCCAGCCTGCCTGCAAGCGAACCGGCGGAGAGTGCACTAGACGCGGCCAAACGGCGTTTTCTCGCTTCCCAGGCTAGGAGAAGCGTTTTCCGTGCTGCAAACAGCTTCTCTGCTTGTGGGGAGCTCGGAAACAGCGTTTGACGCTGTTCCCAGCCTGCCTGCAAGCGAACCGGCGGAGAGTGCACTAGACGCGGCCAAACGGCGTTTTCTCGCTTCCCAGGCTAGGAGAAGCGTTTTCCGTGCTGCAAACAGCTTCTCTGCTTGTGGGGAGCTCGGAAACAGCGTTTGACGCTGTTCCCAGCCTGCCTGCAAGCGAACCGGCGGAGAGTGCACTAGACGCGGCCAAACGGCGTTTTCTCGCTTCCCAGGCTAGGAGAAGCGTTTTCCGTGCTGCAAACAGCTTCTCTGCTTGTGGGGAGCTCGGAAACAGCGTTTGACGCTGTTCCCAGCCTGCCTGCAAGCGAACCGGCGGAGAGTGCACTAGACGCGGCCAAACGGCGTTTTCTCGCTTCCCAGGCTAGGAGAAGCGTTTTCCGTGCTGCAAACAGCTTCTCTGCTTGTGGGGAGCTCGGAAACAGCGTTTGACGCTGTTCCCAGCCTGCCTGCAAGCGAACCGGCGGAGAGTGCACTAGACGCGGCCAAACGGCGTTTTCTCGCTTCCCAGGCTAGGAGAAGCGTTTTCCGTGCTGCAAACAGCTTCTCTGCTTGTGGGGAGCTCGGAAACAGCGTTTGACGCTGTTCCCAGCCTGCCTGCAAGCGAACCGGCGGAGAGTGCACTAGACGCGGCCAAACGGCGTTTTCTCGCTTCCCAGGCTAGGAGAAGCGTTTTCCGTGCTGCAAACAGCTTCTCTGCTTGTGGGGAGCTCGGAAACAGCGTTTGACGCTGTTCCCAGCCTGCCTGCAAGCGAACCGGCGGAGAGTGCACTAGACGCGGCCAAACGGCGTTTTCTCGCTTCCCAGGCTAGGAGAAGCGTTTTCCGTGCTGCAAACAGCTTCTCTGCTTGTGGGGAGCTCGGAAACAGCGTTTGACGCTGTTCCCAGCCTGCCTGCAAGCGAACCGGCGGAGAGTGCACTAGACGCGGCCAAACGGCGTTTTCTCGCTTCCCAGGCTAGGAGAAGCGTTTTCCGTGCTGCAAACAGCTTCTCTGCTTGTGGGGAGCTCGGAAACAGCGTTTGACGCTGTTCCCAGCCTGCCTGCAAGCGAACCGGCGGAGAGTGCACTAGACGCGGCCAAACGGCGTTTTCTCGCTTCCCAGGCTAGGAGAAGCGTTTTCCGTGCTGCAAACAGCTTCTCTGCTTGTGGGGAGCTCGGAAACAGCGTTTGACGCTGTTCCCAGCCTGCCTGCAAGCGAACCGGCGGAGAGTGCACTAGACGCGGCCAAACGGCGTTTTCTCGCTTCCCAGGCTAGGAGAAGCGTTTTCCGTGCTGCAAACAGCTTCTCTGCTTGTGGGGAGCTCGGAAACAGCGTTTGACGCTGTTCCCAGCCTGCCTGCAAGCGAACCGGCGGAGAGTGCACTAGACGCGGCCAAACGGCGTTTTCTCGCTTCCCAGGCTAGGAGAAGCGTTTTCCGTGCTGCAAACAGCTTCTCTGCTTGTGGGGAGCTCGGAAACAGCGTTTGACGCTGTTCCCAGCCTGCCTGCAAGCGAACCGGCGGAGAGTGCACTAGACGCGGCCAAACGGCGTTTTCTCGCTTCCCAGGCTAGGAGAAGCGTTTTCCGTGCTGCAAACAGCTTCTCTGCTTGTGGGGAGCTCGGAAACAGCGTTTGACGCTGTTCCCAGCCTGCCTGCAAGCGAACCGGCGGAGAGTGCACTAGACGCGGCCAAACGGCGTTTTCTCGCTTCCCAGGCTAGGAGAAGCGTTTTCCGTGCTGCAAACAGCTTCTCTGCTTGTGGGGAGCTCGGAAACAGCGTTTGACGCTGTTCCCAGCCTGCCTGCAAGCGAACCGGCGGAGAGTGCACTAGACGCGGCCAAACGGCGTTTTCTCGCTTCCCAGGCTAGGAGAAGCGTTTTCCGTGCTGCAAACAGCTTCTCTGCTTGTGGGGAGCTCGGAAACAGCGTTTGACGCTGTTCCCAGCCTGCCTGCAAGCGAACCGGCGGAGAGTGCACTAGACGCGGCCAAACGGCGTTTTCTCGCTTCCCAGGCTAGGAGAAGCGTTTTCCGTGCTGCAAACAGCTTCTCTGCTTGTGGGGAGCTCGGAAACAGCGTTTGACGCTGTTCCCAGCCTGCTGCAAGCGAACCGGCGGAGAGTGCACTAGACGCGGCCCAAACGGCGTTTTCTCGCTTCCCAGGCTAGGAGAAGCGTTTTCCCGTGCTGCAAACAGCTTCTCTGCTTGTGGGGAGCTCGGAAACAGCGTTTGACGCTGTTCCCAGCCTGCCTGCAAGCGAACCGGCGGAGAGTGCACTAGACGCGGCCAAACGGCGTTTTCTCGCTTCCCAGGCTAGGAGAAGCGTTTTCCGTGCTGCAAACAGCTTCTCTGCTTGTGGGGAGCTCGGAAACAGCGTTTGACGCTGTTCCCAGCCTGCCTGCAAGCGAACCGGCGGAGAGTGCACTAGACGCGGCCAAACGGCGTTTTCTCGCTTCCCAGGCTAGGAGAAGCGTTTTCCGTGCTGCAAACAGCTTCTCTGCTTGTGGGGAGCTCGGAAACAGCGTTTGACGCTGTTCCCAGCCTGCCTGCAAGCGAACCGGCGGAGAGTGCACTAGACGCGGCCAAACGGCGTTTTCTCGCTTCCCAGGCTAGGAGAAGCGTTTTCCGTGCTGCAAACAGCTTCTCTGCTTGTGGGGAGCTCGGAAACAGCGTTTGACGCTGTTCCCAGCCTGCCTGCAAGCGAACCGGCGGAGAGTGCACTAGACGCGGCCAAACGGCGTTTTCCTCGCTTCCCAGGCTAGGAGAAGCGTTTTCCGTGCTGCAAACAGCTTCTCTGCTTGTGGGGAGCTCGGAAACAGCGTTTGACGCTGTTCCCAGCCTGCCTGCAAGCGAACCGGCGGAGAGTGCACTAGACGCGGCCAAACGGCGTTTTCTCGCTTCCCAGGCTAGGAGAAGCGTTTTCCGTGCTGCAAACAGCTTCTCTGCTTGTGGGGAGCTCGGAAACAGCGTTTGACGCTGTTCCCAGCCTGCCTGCAAGCGAACCGGCGGAGAGTGCACTAGACGCGGCCAAACGGCGTTTCTCTCGCTTCCCAGGCTAGGAGAAGCGTTTTCCGTGCTGCAAACAGCTTCTCTGCTTGTGGGGAGCTCGGAAACAGCGTTTGACGCTGTTCCCAGCCTGCCTGCAAGCGAACCGGCGGAGAGTGCACTAGACGCGGCCAAACGGCGTTTTCTCGCTTCCCAGGCTAGGAGAAGCGTTTTTCCGTGCTGCAAACAGCTTCTCTGCTTGTGGGGAGCTCGGAAACAGCGTTTGACGCTGTTCCCAGCCTGCCTGCAAGCGAACCGGCGGAGAGTGCACTAGACGCGGCCAAACGGCGTTTTCTCGCTTCCCAGGCTAGGAGAAGCGTTTTCCGTGCTGCAAACAGCTTCTCTGCTTGTGGGGAGCTCGGAAACAGCGTTTGACGCTGTTCCCAGCCTGCCTGCAAGCGAACCGGCGGAGAGTGCACTAGACGCGGCCAAACGGCGTTTTCCTCGCTTCCCAGGCTAGGAGAAGCGTTTTCCGTGCTGCAAACAGCTTCTCTGCTTGTGGGGAGCTCGGAAACAGCGTTTGACGCTGTTCCCAGCCTGCCTGCAAGCGAACCGGCGGAGAGTGCACTAGACGCGGCCAAACGGCGTTTTCTCGCTTCCCAGGCTAGGAGAAGCGTTTTCCGTGCTGCAAACAGCTTCTCTGCTTGTGGGGAGCTCGGAAACAGCGTTTGACGCTGTTCCCAGCCTGCCTGCAAGCGAACCGGCGGAGAGTGCACTAGACGCGGCCAAACGGCGTTTTCTCGCTTCCCAGGCTAGGAGAAGCGTTTTCCGTGCTGCAAACAGCTTCTCTGCTTGTGGGGAGCTCGGAAACAGCGTTTGACGCTGTTCCCAGCCTGCCTGCAAGCGAACCGGCGGAGAGTGCACTAGACGCGGCCAAACGGCGTTTTCTCGCTTCCCCAGGCTAGGAGAAGCGTTTTCCGTGCTGCAAACAGCTTCTCTGCTTGTGGGGAGCTCGGAAACAGCGTTTGACGCCTGTTCCCAGCCTGCCTGCAAGCGAACCGGCGGAGAGTGCACTAGACGCGGCCAAACGGCGTTTTCTCGCTTCCCAGGCTAGGAGAAGCGTTTTCCGTGCTGCAAACAGCTTCTCTGCTTGTGGGGAGCTCGGAAACAGCGTTTGACGCTGTTCCCAGCCTGCCTGCAAGCGAACCGGCGGAGAGTGCACTAGACGCGGCCAAACGGCGTTTTCTCGCTTCCCAGGCTAGGAGAAGCGTTTCCGTGCTGCAAACAGCTTCTCTGCTTGTGGGGAGCTCGGAAACAGCGTTTGACGCTGTTCCCAGCCTGCCTGCAAGCGAACCGGCGGAGAGTGCACTAGACGCGGCCAAACGGCGTTTTCTCGCTTCCCAGGCTAGGAGAAGCGTTTTCCGTGCTGCAAACAGCTTCTCTGCTTGCGGGGAGCTCGGAAACAGCGTTTGACGCTGTTCCCAGCCTGCCTGCAAGCGAACCGGCGGAGAGTGCACTAGACGCGGCCAAACGGCGTTTTCTCGCTTCCCAGGCTAGGAGAAGCGTTTTCCGTGCTGCAAACAGCTTCTCTGCTTGCTGGGGAGCTCGGAAACAGCGTTTGACGCTGTTCCCAGCCTGCCTGCAAGCGAACCGGCGGAGAGTGCACTAGACGCGGCCAAACGGCGTTTTCTCGCTTCCCAGGCTAGGAGAAGCGTTTTCCGTGCTGCAAACAGCTTCTCTGCTTGCTGGGGAGCTCGGAAACAGCGTTTGACGCTGTTCCCAGCCTGCCTGCAAGCGAACCGGCGGAGAGTGCACTAGACGCGGCCAAACGGCGTTTTCTCGCTTCCCAGGCTAGGAGAAGCGTTTTCCGTGCTGCAAACAGCTTCTCTGCTTGTGGGGAGCTCGGAAACAGCGTTTGACGCTGTTCCCAGCCTGCCTGCAAGCGAACCGGCGGAGAGTGCACTAGACGCGGCCAAACGGCGTTTTCTCGCTTCCCAGGCTAGGAGAAGCGTTTTCCGTGCTGCAAACAGCTTCTCTGCTTGTGGGGAGCTCGGAAACAGCGTTTGACGCTGTTCCCAGCCCTGCCTGCAAGCGAACCGGCGGAGAGTGCACTAGACGCGGCCAAACGGCGTTTTCTCGCTTCCCAGGCTAGGAGAAGCGTTTTCCGTGCTGCAAACAGCTTCTCTGCTTGTGGGGAGCTCGGAAACAGCGTTTGACGCTGTTCCCAGCCTGCCTGCAAGCGAACCGGCGGAGAGTGCACTAGACGCGGCCAAACGGCGTTTTCCTCGCTTCCCAGGCTAGGAGAAGCGTTTTCCGTGCTGCAAACAGCTTCTCTGCTTGTGGGGAGCTCGGAAACAGCGTTTGACGCTGTTCCCAGCCTGCCTGCAAGCGAACCGGCGGAGAGTGCACTAGACGCGGCCAAACGGCGTTTTCTCGCTTCCCAGGCTAGGAGAAGCGTTTTCCGTGCTGCAAACAGCTTCTCTGCTTGTGGGGAGCTCGGAAACAGCGTTTGACGCTGTTCCCAGCCTGCCTGCAAGCGAACCGGCGGAGAGTGCACTAGACGCGGCCAAACGGCGTTTTCTCGCTTCCCAGGCTAGGAGAAGCGTTTTCCGTGCTGCAAACAGCTTCTCTGCTTGTGGGGAGCTCGGAAACAGCGTTTGACGCTGTTCCCAGCCTGCCTGCAAGCGAACCGGCGGAGAGTGCACTAGACGCGGCCAAACGGCGTTTTCTCGCTTCCCAGGCTAGGAGAAGCGTTTTCCGTGCTGCAAACAGCTTCTCTGCTTGTGGGGAGCTCGGAAACAGCGTTTGACGCTGTTCCCAGCCTGCCTGCAAGCGAACCGGCGGAGAGTGCACTAGACGCGGCCAAACGGCGTTTTCCTCGCTTCCAGGCTAGGAGAAGCGTTTTCCGTGCTGCAAACAGCTTCTCTGCTTGTGGGGAGCTCGGAAACAGCGTTTGACGCTGTTCCCAGCCTGCCTGCAAGCGAACCGGCGGAGAGTGCACTAGACGCGGCCAAACGGCGTTTTCTCGCTTCCCAGGCTAGGAGAAGCGTTTTCCGTGCTGCAAACAGCTTCTCTGCTTGTGGGGAGCTCGGAAACAGCGTTTGACGCTGTTCCCAGCCTGCCTGCAAGCGAACCGGCGGAGAGTGCACTAGACGCGGCCAAACGGCGTTTTCTCGCTTCCCAGGCTAGGAGAAGCGTTTTCCGTGCTGCAAACAGCTTCTCTGCTTGTGGGGAGCTCGGAAACAGCGTTTGACGCTGTTCCCAGCCTGCCTGCAAGCGAAACCGGCGGAGAGTGCACTAGACGCGGCCAAACGGCGTTTTCTCGCTTCCCAGGCTAGGAGAAGCGTTTTCCGTGCTGCAAACAGCTTCTCTGCTTGTGGGGAGCTCGGAAACAGCGTTTGACGCTGTTCCCAGCCTGCCTGCAAGCGAACCGGCGGAGAGTGCACTAGACGCGGCCAAACGGCGTTTTCTCGCTTCCCAGGCTAGGAGAAGCGTTTTTCCGTGCTGCAAACAGCTTCTCTGCTTGTGGGGAGCTCGGAAACAGCGTTTGACGCTGTTCCCAGCCTGCCTGCAAGCGAACCGGCGGAGAGTGCACTAGACGCGGCCAGACGGCGTTTTCTCGCTCGCTTCCCAGGCTAGGAGAAGCGTTTTCCGTGCTGCAAACAGCTTTGCTTGTGGGGAGCTCGGAAACAGCGTTTGACGCTGTTCCAAGCCTGCCTGCAAGCGAACCGGCGGAGAGTGCACTAGACGCGGCCAAACGGCGTTTTCTCGCTTCCCAGGCTAGGAGAAGCGTTTTCCGTGCTGCAAACAGCTTCTCTGCTTGTGGGGAGCTCGGAAACAGCGTTTGACGCTGTTCCAAGCCTGCCTGCAAGCGAACCGGCGGAGAGTGCACTAGACGCGGCCAAACGGCGTTTTCTCGCTTCCCAGGCTAGGAGAAGCGTTTTCCGTGCTGCAAACAGCTTCTCTGCTTGTGGGGAGCTCGGAAACAGCGTTTGACGCTGTTCCAAGCCTGCCTGCAAGCGAACCGGCGGAGAGTGCACTAGACGCGGCCAAACGGCGTTTTCTCGCTTCCCAGGCTAGGAGAAGCGTTTTCCGTGCTGCAAACAGCTTCTCTGCTTGTGGGGAGCTCGGAAACAGCGTTTGACGCTGTTCCAAGCCTGCCTGCAAGCGAACCGGCGGAGAGTGCACTAGACGCGGCCAAACGGCGTTTTCTCGCTTCCCAGGCTAGGAGAAGCGTTTTCCGTGCTGCAAACAGCTTCTCTGCTTGTGGGGAGCTCGGAAACAGCGTTTGACGCTGTTCCAAGCCTGCCTGCAAGCGAACCGGCGGAGAGTGCACTAGACGCGGCCAAACGGCGTTTTCTCGCTTCCCAGGCTAGGAGAAGCGTTTTCCGTGCTGCAAACAGCTTCTCTGCTTGTGGGGAGCTCGGAAACAGCGTTTGACGCTGTTCCAAGCCTGCCTGCAAGCGAACCGGCGGAGAGTGCACTAGACGCGGCCAAACGGCGTTTTCTCGCTTCCCAGGCTAGGAGAAGCGTTTTCCGTGCTGCAAACAGCTTCTCTGCTTGTGGGGAGCTCGGAAACAGCGTTTGACGCTGTTCCAAGCCTGCCTGCAAGCGAACCGGCGGAGAGTGCACTAGACGCGGCCAAACGGCGTTTTCTCGCTTCCCAGGCTAGGAGAAGCGTTTTCCGTGCTGCAAACAGCTTCTCTGCTTGTGGGGAGCTCGGAAACAGCGTTTGACGCTGTTCCAAGCCTGCCTGCAAGCGAACCGGCGGAGAGTGCACTAGACGCGGCCAAACGGCGTTTTCTCGCTTCCCAGGCTAGGAGAAGCGTTTTCCGTGCTGCAAACAGCTTCTCTGCTTGTGGGGAGCTCGGAAACAGCGTTTGACGCTGTTCCAAGCCTGCCTGCAAGCGAACCGGCGGAGAGTGCACTAGACGCGGCCAAACGGCGTTTTCTCGCTTCCCAGGCTAGGAGAAGCGTTTTCCGTGCTGCAAACAGCTTCTCTGCTTGTGGGGAGCTCGGAAACAGCGTTTGACGCTGTTCCAAGCCTGCCTGCAAGCGAACCGGCGGAGAGTGCACTAGACGCGGCCAAACGGCGTTTTCTCGCTTCCCAGGCTAGGAGAAGCGTTTTCCGTGCTGCAAACAGCTTCTCTGCTTGTGGGGAGCTCGGAAACAGCGTTTGACGCTGTTCCAAGCCTGCCTGCAAGCGAACCGGCGGAGAGTGCACTAGACGCGGCCAAACGGCGTTTTCTCGCTTCCCAGGCTAGGAGAAGCGTTTTCCGTGCTGCAAACAGCTTCTCTGCTTGTGGGGAGCTCGGAAACAGCGTTTGACGCTGTTCCAAGCCTGCCTGCAAGCGAACCGGCGGAGAGTGCACTAGACGCGGCCAAACGGCGTTTTCTCGCTTCCCAGGCTAGGAGAAGCGTTTTCCGTGCTGCAAACAGCTTCTCTGCTTGTGGGGAGCTCGGAAACAGCGTTTGACGCTGTTCCAAGCCTGCCTGCAAGCGAACCGGCGGAGAGTGCACTAGACGCGGCCAAACGGCGTTTTCTCGCTTCCCAGGCTAGGAGAAGCGTTTTCCGTGCTGCAAACAGCTTCTCTGCTTGTGGGGAGCTCGGAAACAGCGTTTGACGCTGTTCCAAGCCTGCCTGCAAGCGAACCGGCGGAGAGTGCACTAGACGCGGCCAAACGGCGTTTTCTCGCTTCCCAGGCTAGGAGAAGCGTTTTCCGTGCTGCAAACAGCTTCTCTGCTTGTGGGGAGCTCGGAAACAGCGTTTGACGCTGTTCCAAGCCTGCCTGCAAGCGAACCGGCGGAGAGTGCACTAGACGCGGCCAAACGGCGTTTTCTCGCTTCCCAGGCTAGGAGAAGCGTTTTCCGTGCTGCAAACAGCTTCTCTGCTTGTGGGGAGCTCGGAAACAGCGTTTGACGCTGTTCCAAGCCTGCCTGCAAGCGAACCGGCGGAGAGTGCACTAGACGCGGCCAAACGGCGTTTTCTCGCTTCCCAGGCTAGGAGAAGCGTTTTCCGTGCTGCAAACAGCTTCTCTGCTTGTGGGGAGCTCGGAAACAGCGTTTGACGCTGTTCCAAGCCTGCCTGCAAGCGAACCGGCGGAGAGTGCACTAGACGCGGCCAAACGGCGTTTTCTCGCTTCCCAGGCTAGGAGAAGCGTTTTCCGTGCTGCAAACAGCTTCTCTGCTTGTGGGGAGCTCGGAAACAGCGTTTGACGCTGTTCCAAGCCTGCCTGCAAGCGAACCGGCGGAGAGTGCACTAGACGCGGCCAAACGGCGTTTTCTCGCTTCCCAGGCTAGGAGAAGCGTTTTCCGTGCTGCAAACAGCTTCTCTGCTTGTGGGGAGCTCGGAAACAGCGTTTGACGCTGTTCCAAGCCTGCCTGCAAGCGAACCGGCGGAGAGTGCACTAGACGCGGCCAAACGGCGTTTTCTCGCTTCCCAGGCTAGGAGAAGCGTTTTCCGTGCTGCAAACAGCTTCTCTGCTTGTGGGGAGCTCGGAAACAGCGTTTGACGCTGTTCCAAGCCTGCCTGCAAGCGAACCGGCGGAGAGTGCACTAGACGCGGCCAAACGGCGTTTTCTCGCTTCCCAGGCTAGGAGAAGCGTTTTCCGTGCTGCAAACAGCTTCTCTGCTTGTGGGGAGCTCGGAAACAGCGTTTGACGCTGTTCCAAGCCTGCCTGCAAGCGAACCGGCGGAGAGTGCACTAGACGCGGCCAAACGGCGTTTTCTCGCTTCCCAGGCTAGGAGAAGCGTTTTCCGTGCTGCAAACAGCTTCTCTGCTTGTGGGGAGCTCGGAAACAGCGTTTGACGCTGTTCCAAGCCTGCCTGCAAGCGAACCGGCGGAGAGTGCACTAGACGCGGCCAAACGGCGTTTTCTCGCTTCCCAGGCTAGGAGAAGCGTTTTCCGTGCTGCAAACAGCTTCTCTGCTTGTGGGGAGCTCGGAAACAGCGTTTGACGCTGTTCCAAGCCTGCCTGCAAGCGAACCGGCGGAGAGTGCACTAGACGCGGCCAAACGGCGTTTTCTCGCTTCCCAGGCTAGGAGAAGCGTTTTCCGTGCTGCAAACAGCTTCTCTGCTTGTGGGGAGCTCGGAAACAGCGTTTGACGCTGTTCCAAGCCTGCCTGCAAGCGAACCGGCGGAGAGTGCACTAGACGCGGCCAAACGGCGTTTTCTCGCTTCCCAGGCTAGGAGAAGCGTTTTCCGTGCTGCAAACAGCTTCTCTGCTTGTGGGGAGCTCGGAAACAGCGTTTGACGCTGTTCCAAGCCTGCCTGCAAGCGAACCGGCGGAGAGTGCACTAGACGCGGCCAAACGGCGTTTTCTCGCTTCCCAGGCTAGGAGAAGCGTTTTCCGTGCTGCAAACAGCTTCTCTGCTTGTGGGGAGCTCGGAAACAGCGTTTGACGCTGTTCCAAGCCTGCCTGCAAGCGAACCGGCGGAGAGTGCACTAGACGCGGCCAAACGGCGTTTTCTCGCTTCCCAGGCTAGGAGAAGCGTTTTCCGTGCTGCAAACAGCTTCTCTGCTTGTGGGGAGCTCGGAAACAGCGTTTGACGCTGTTCCAAGCCTGCCTGCAAGCGAACCGGCGGAGAGTGCACTAGACGCGGCCAAACGGCGTTTTCTCGCTTCCCAGGCTAGGAGAAGCGTTTTCCGTGCTGCAAACAGCTTCTCTGCTTGTGGGGAGCTCGGAAACAGCGTTTGACGCTGTTCCAAGCCTGCCTGCAAGCGAACCGGCGGAGAGTGCACTAGACGCGGCCAAACGGCGTTTTCTCGCTTCCCAGGCTAGGAGAAGCGTTTTCCGTGCTGCAAACAGCTTCTCTGCTTGTGGGGAGCTCGGAAACAGCGTTTGACGCTGTTCCAAGCCTGCCTGCAAGCGAACCGGCGGAGAGTGCACTAGACGCGGCCAAACGGCGTTTTCTCGCTTCCCAGGCTAGGAGAAGCGTTTTCCGTGCTGCAAACAGCTTCTCTGCTTGTGGGGAGCTCGGAAACAGCGTTTGACGCTGTTCCAAGCCTGCCTGCAAGCGAACCGGCGGAGAGTGCACTAGACGCGGCCAAACGGCGTTTTCTCGCTTCCCAGGCTAGGAGAAGCGTTTTCCGTGCTGCAAACAGCTTCTCTGCTTGTGGGGAGCTCGGAAACAGCGTTTGACGCTGTTCCAAGCCTGCCTGCAAGCGAACCGGCGGAGAGTGCACTAGACGCGGCCAAACGGCGTTTTCTCGCTTCCCAGGCTAGGAGAAGCGTTTTCCGTGCTGCAAACAGCTTCTCTGCTTGTGGGGAGCTCGGAAACAGCGTTTGACGCTGTTCCAAGCCTGCCTGCAAGCGAACCGGCGGAGAGTGCACTAGACGCGGCCAAACGGCGTTTTCTCGCTTCCCAGGCTAGGAGAAGCGTTTTCCGTGCTGCAAACAGCTTCTCTGCTTGTGGGGAGCTCGGAAACAGCGTTTGACGCTGTTCCAAGCCTGCCTGCAAGCGAACCGGCGGAGAGTGCACTAGACGCGGCCAAACGGCGTTTTCTCGCTTCCCAGGCTAGGAGAAGCGTTTTCCGTGCTGCAAACAGCTTCTCTGCTTGTGGGGAGCTCGGAAACAGCGTTTGACGCTGTTCCAAGCCTGCCTGCAAGCGAACCGGCGGAGAGTGCACTAGACGCGGCCAAACGGCGTTTTCTCGCTTCCCAGGCTAGGAGAAGCGTTTTCCGTGCTGCAAACAGCTTCTCTGCTTGTGGGGAGCTCGGAAACAGCGTTTGACGCTGTTCCAAGCCTGCCTGCAAGCGAACCGGCGGAGAGTGCACTAGACGCGGCCAAACGGCGTTTTCTCGCTTCCCAGGCTAGGAGAAGCGTTTTCCGTGCTGCAAACAGCTTCTCTGCTTGTGGGGAGCTCGGAAAGAGCGTTTGACGCTGTTCCAAGCCTGCCTGCAAGCGAACCGGCGGAGAGTGCACTAGACGCGGCCAAACGGCGTTTTCTCGCTTCCCAGGCTAGGAGAAGCGTTTTCCGTGCTGCAAACAGCTTCTCTGCTTGTGGGGAGCTCGGAAACAGCGTTTGACGCTGTTCCAAGCCTGCCTGCAAGCGAACCGGCGGAGAGTGCACTAGACGCGGCCAAACGGCGTTTTCTCGCTTCCCAGGCTAGGAGAAGCGTTTTCCGTGCTGCAAACAGCTTCTCTGCTTGTGGGGAGCTCGGAAACAGCGTTTGACGCTGTTCCAAGCCTGCCTGCAAGCGAACCGGCGGAGAGTGCACTAGACGCGGCCAAACGGCGTTTTCTCGCTTCCCAGGCTAGGAGAAGCGTTTTCCGTGCTGCAAACAGCTTCTCTGCTTGTGGGGAGCTCGGAAACAGCGTTTGACGCTGTTCCAAGCCTGCCTGCAAGCGAACCGGCGGAGAGTGCACTAGACGCGGCCAAACGGCGTTTTCTCGCTTCCCAGGCTAGGAGAAGCGTTTTCCGTGCTGCAAACAGCTTCTCTGCTTGTGGGGAGCTCGGAAACAGCGTTTGACGCTGTTCCTAGCCTGCCTGCAAGCGAACCGGCGGAGAGTGCACTAGACGCGGCCAAACGGCGTTTTCTCGCTTCCCAGGCTAGGAGAAGCGTTTTCCGTGCTGCAAACAGCTTCTCTGCTTGTGGGGAGCTCGGAAACAGCGTTTGACGCTGTTCCAAGCCTGCCTGCAAGCGAACCGGCGGAGAGTGCACTAGACGCGGCCAAACGGCGTTTTCTCGCTTCCCTGTTGGGTTAACCGGAGCCGCAGGAGAAGAGCCTCATGCTATCATGGTCAGCAAATCTCGTTTATTTCAGGTAGCATACACACATTTATATCTTCTATAATCAGCTCATACATATTGCAAAAGTTAAGCTTAGGATTGGTGCTCAGACTAAAAGTCAGCTACGCCTCTTTCTACATTCCTTTGTAGTTACATTGTTTGAGTAAGTTTTAGTTTAACCAGGCTTCTCCCTCTTATCTTTCAGCTACAAGGTCTTGTTATTGTATAGCAGCTGTGCTCAAGGACATAGAAGCTTACTGCCTTGCTGGTTTTCATGAGAGTTCCTGTGTGCTCAGCAAAACTCTCTCATGTCTGCGTGACCTTTTGCAGCTAGCCAGTTATCCATCACACTCTCCACACTTCCCCCGTTTTCTTTTACTGCTATCATTGTCATCTTAAAATTATCAAACATTGACAATACCATACGCTGCAAACATTGCAACACACAAGGCAAAACTAAAAGCAAAACAACAATTACAAGCAAAATCACAAGCACTACTTGTATCAAATGTTTTAACCAGCCTGTAATGCCCCATCCGTCTAAATCAAGGCCAAAAAAGGTGTCATCCTTGCTCAAAAGCTTCACCTGATTTCGCAAATGTTGAATTTTAGCATGAAGAGACTCTGAGTTGTTTGCAAGGTTCATACAACACATTCCTTCAAAATCCTCACATCCATGACCATGGGCTAATAGCAAAAAATCAATCGCTGCTCTGTTTTGCAAAGTAGCATGTCTAACAGTATCTAAATCAGTGGCTAATGCCGATAAAATATCCGACGTTGCATTGGCTTGTTTGCCAACCCAACATGTAAGCTTTTCTAGCTCAAAAAGGGCATGTCCAGCAGCAAGACCTGGTAAAAACAATGAGGCCGCGACTTGCTCCGCTCTACTAAATAACTTTACATTGTCATCACAGTTAGAATCAAAGACTGACCGTTTGCTTCGACGGACTGTCACTTGGCTGACATTCTGGGTAAGATTCATGCTCGCTAGCCGTAAAGACTCTCTGTCAGGTAAGGCAATAGTCAATCTTCCTATAGTACATGGTCCTCCTACTGGCCTTTGTGGGATTCCACTAAAGGCACGATTGCCACAAATTAAAAAAATTCCAGGAGGGAGTTTACGCGGAATGGTGGTGCCTGGGGCTGGGTCTGACTGGTTTCGACCTAAGTCATTACACCAGTTGGAGTGATTTTTCCAAAAGTCATCAGCTGGCATAACATTTGTAGTTAGTGTAACATTGCACCAGGCTCCATTGCCTTCATTACATCCGCTACTATTAATGTAAACACAGCTTTTAGCGTGTAAAGTACCCAGAATTTCTAGCTCATCAGGCTTGCCACCATAAGGCAACCGATCATCCCAAGTATCATAGTTTTTCATACAGTGCCTTATTCCTGTTCTAAAGCTGTCTGACGCATTATAACGTTTACATCCCCCTACTTTGGTGTTAAAGTTATTAAAACCCTCTTTTCCTTGAAAAAGGAAATTCATATCAGAGTTGTTTAGTGGCACCCCAATCAAACAAGTATGAAAAGGTGAATCCGGCTGGGCTAATGATACACAAAAATCAGTGCGATTAAGTCTACCTGCCAAAGTAATCCACACGTTTTGTCTAGGGAATTTACTTGCTAAGCTAGGAATTTTGTTTGTTGTGGTATCTACGACGGCGCTCAGCCCGCTGAGCAAACCGACGACACATATGATCCCATTGATGAGGGGGAACTTGCCACGTCGTTGGGATGTGAACATTTTTTCCACACTCTGTGGCAAGAATAACAGAGCGGCTATCAGCTACAATACGGTCTATTGCGTGTTGTACTCTCCAGGCTACCCACCTAAGTTCTAAATCGTCCCTATTTTCTATTCTTCGTACTGCAGTTGTAAAAGGCTGTCCTGTCAAATCAACCAATGCTCCTTGAGGGGAGGCCCTTCGCCAATTAAAAGAGCACGCGAGACACCAAATTCCCCTTCCTAGTACGTTTTGCGAAACCCAATAAATTCTTCCACATTTACCACACAACAGTTTCACCCATGCACAATGATAAGCTTGACTACAAAATAAGCAACATCTAGGCAAATAGCGTAAGCAACTATTCAAGGCTGGGAGGACAGTAAATTCTACGTCCTCTATAGAGTTATATACAAATTGAGTCCCAGTTAGCCCTGTGGCTTCTTCAATCCGTAACAGCAGCGGCTGGAGTGTCCTCTGCAGACGGTAGCTCTTCCTTCTGTCGGGACTGCTCATTGGTCATCACAGCACGCGTCCATCTTGCAGGGATCCAGGCCGGACCTGTGGGGGATGAGACACAGACATATCCCCGGCCCCAGTAAAGTACTTGTGAAGGACCCTGCCATGTTCCTGTCTTTGGGTCCCTGTACTTAACAAAAATGGGTGGAACAGGGGCAGGTTCTGCCTGAAAATGGGTAACGACGGGGGGAACATCTCTGTCCCCAAAAAGGCACAAATGATTTAACACAAACAAGCATCTCAATAGTTTCTCGGCTGGGCTCTTAATGTCTGAAAATTTAACCAGATAACGCTTTAATGTTCCGTTGGCCCTTTCTACTACAGCTTGGCCTGTGGAAACGTGTGGGATACCTCTCGTGTGTTTAATATTCCAGAACTGCATAAACCTGCAAATACGCCGGCTACAGTAGGCTGAACCATTGTCTGTCTTTATATTCTGGGGCACACCCATAACTGCAATACAGCTATTGAGATGTTTCTCAACATGTTTAGCTTGCTCTCCCGATTGTGCTGTAGCCCAAATATAGTGACTGTATGTATCAATTGTCACATGCACATATTTAAGCCGTCCAAAGGCCGGAACGTGGGTAACATCCATTTGCCAAAGCTCATTGGGAGAGAGTCCTTTCGGGTTAACCCCTATTCCTAAGCCTATTCCCCCATTATGGTGACTGCAAATAGGACATGTTTTGACAATAGCTCTAGCATCATTGATAGAAATTTGAAATTCTCGTGCCAGTCCTTTAGCATTCTGGTGGAATATATTGTGGCTCTCTCTTGCTTGTAGGGTACGGGGCAAGATAATTTGTTGTCCCAGGGCAACTAGTTGGTCTGCTCTGGCGTTTCCTTCAGCTAAGCCTTCTTCCCATTTATGACTTCTGACATGGATAATAGCGTAGGGACATTCTCGAGCCTGTAGTGTGCGCTGAAGTTGCATGAAAAGTTCACTCAGTCGGGGGTTGTTAACTTCTTTGAGACTTGCGTCTTCAATTCTGGAGACAACTCCCACTACATAAAGTGAGTCAGAAACTACATTAACAGGTTCTTGGAAGGTTTGAAAAGCCCATATAACTGCCAATAGTTCTAACGTCTGGAGATTGTCCTGTGGGCTTGCTGGAATCACATGATGATGCCACTGGCCTGCCTTGTTCCAAGTAGCTGCTGCTCGGCGGGAGCGCTTTCCTGCATCAGTAAAAACTGTAATTGCGTGTGGAATAGGTTGGTCTTCTCTCAAAGGTTTAGTAATTAATTGCCATTCTCCTAGCCAGTGCAATAATTTCGGTTTAAGAGGGCCTGTTGTAACAAAACTCGGTGCTTGTAGTAATGCCTCTGCCAATTCTGCGGAGTTAAGCAGAAACCAGTCTAGGGACGCTTTTTCCATAGGTAGATGTATCACACTAGGTTCCTTGCCACTTAGCTCTATTGTGCGTAATCGGCCTTTCATAATTAGCAAGGCAAGTTTTTCAATTTTTTGTGTAATTGTTTTTCTTTGTTGTAAGGGAGGGCTAATCCATTCCAGGACCCCCAAGTCCTCCATATTTCCTGGTCTCTCCCCCGTTTTCTTTTTCTGCGTAATGGCTCCTAGAAGGTGATCTTTGTTATTCCAAATAGTCAGTGAAACAGAAAGGGATGGATCGTATCTGGTGACAAAGCCATTGGCAACACACCACAAAATACTTTGAAGGGCACTGATTTGATCTGCAGAAAGTACAACCGGAGCACAGGGGTCCGTGCCTTTTAAGAGGGGGCGCAACGCTTCTAGAAGGGTGTTAGGAATGCCAACTACAGGCTTAAGCCATTGAAGGTCTCCCAATAGTTTTTGTGCTTCATGCAAAGTGGACGGTGGAGCCTGGATGGTAAGTTTTTGCGGGCGTATTTGTCTCTCTGTAATTGTCCATCCCAAATACTTCCATGGTGCATGAGTTTGAATTTTTTCATCAGAAACCATAAGGCCATAATTTCTCAACATGGCAATGATGGATTGTACCTGTATGACTGTAAAAGGCGAGCTTTGGGCAAACAAAATATCATCCATGTAATGGTAAATAATTGTATCAGGCATCGCTTGTCTAACAGGTTGCAGGGCCGTGTCAACATATAGCTGACATAGGGTAGGCGAGTTCCTCATTCCTTGCGGCAAAACTGTCCATTCAAAGCGCTTATCAGGTTCACCCCTATTAAGGGAAGGCAAGGTAAATGCAAACCTCTTAGTGTCCTTTGGATGTAGGGGTATTGTAAAAAAGCAATCCTTCAAATCTATAACAAGAATAGGCCAATCCTGTGGTAGCATAGCTGGATTAGGGAGCCCTGGTTGTAGAGCTCCCATTGGCTCCATCTGCTGATTGACTGCTCGCAAGTCCTGTAGCAGACGATAACTTCCTGATTTTTTCTTTATAACAAAAATAGGCGTGTTCCATGGGCTAGTTGATGGGCGAAGATGTTTAAGCTGTAGTTGTTCTGCAACTAGGCGGTGTGCCTGCTCAAGATTTTCCCTTTTTAACGGCCACTGCTTAACTACCACGGGGTCATCAGAAGTCCAGGTCAATGGTAGAGGGAATGTCCAAGCAATGGCCATCACAATAAAGGGCGATCGGTAAGTACGTATCCCAGTTGTGTCAGAACATCCCTTCCCAGGATGCAATCGACCTCCGATGGCAGGGGTGTCAGCGAAAACACTGCTTTAGCTTGTTTGCCGTCGATCTCTACAGCAAGAATGGGAGATCGTTGTGCAAGCTTAATGCCACCAATGCCAGAAACTGTGGTATTAGCCGGTAAAAGCGGCCACGTCTTTGGGTATTTAGCCGTATCAATAATACATGTATCCGCCCCTGTGTCCAACAATGCCTTATGCAAAATGATCGTCTGTCCTTGGTAACATAAACAGCAAATCCTTTTGGGTCTTGTAGATAAGTCTATGACAGGAAGAGTGATACCTCCTGAGGAGCCAAGGCATTTTGTTCCGCGCGGCTCATCAGATCGTGGTGGTATGCTCATAGTTAATTGCGGTAGAGGTATGAACTGGGCGATCCGTTGGCCTTTTGGAATGTTCACCGGCGGGAAAGGTGTATGAGCTATAACAAAAATCTCTCCTTCAGCATCAGCGTCGATAACTCCAGGTTCTACCAGTAGGCCTAAAACAGACCCAGACGATCGACCTAAAATGAGTCCTCCTGTGGGTTGTCCATTAATGAGAATAGGTCCAAAAATTCCGGTAGAAATCACATGTGGACTGCTGTTATATAGGGTAACATTTACTGCTGCTGCCAGGTCCAATCCGAGGCTGCCGGAGGTTGCTGGCAAGAGTTGCCCATCGATGGTGTGGCTGGAACTATTTGTGTCCCGGCGCGGCCCAGTTTCGCGCTGGTCTTGGAGTTTCCCGATCCAGATCGGCAAGCGGTGCTGTTGTGGGTATTGGATCGGCACTTGCCGCACCATACGCCCGTGGCGCTACATTCGCGGCGGATGTGTCCCGGCTTTCCGCAGCGAAAACACTTCATCCTCCCACCGGTATTGGGGCTTTGACGCGCTGTCGCCGCTTGGAGGGGTGCGAGGGCAGCTAAAACCTGAGTCTGAGCTGATACTGCTTGTTCTCTAAAAGCCTGAGCCTGCTGTTGTAACCCCTCACCTATCTTTTGCAGCGCTTCTACCACAAATACTTGAGTGCCGGAAGGCATGGCTGCCGCTTTATCTAACAAATCTTGGACATTCCAATTCCCAGGGGCTGAAGCTATGAGGGAACGAGTATTAGCATTCCCATTCTGCAAGATACATTGTTTAACTAGGGCATCTTGCATGTGCTCAGCAATGCCTGCTTTACTTAAAGCATCAATGATTTTGTCCACAAAGGGGCCAAGAGGCTCCTCTCTCCCCTGTTTTATCCCCATATAAAGAGGAACACCTCCTGGATCTCTAATTTTCTCCATAGCTCTTTTAGCTACCGCCATGGCCTCTCTCAATTTATCAGGACCTAGGGTAGCTTGAGCCTCTACTCTATGAAGCAGTCCTTGACCCATAAGCTCGTCAACGGTAATGCCGAGTAAGGGGTCTCCTTGGGGACGAGGGAGCGCGGCACTTGCAGCCGCCTCTTCCCTCCATCGGGCTTCAAACAGTAACCTTTGATGTGGGGTATAAATTAAACGAGAAAGACCTCTAATATCTGCGGGCAACAGGAGATTCGTATTAAAAAGGAATTCTAACATTTGTTTAGCGGGTTCGCTTGTGACCCCATAGCTCGCTACGGTAGATCGTAGTTGTGACAAAAGTTTCCAGTCTAAATTAGTAACCTCCGCCCGTTGCCCCCCCTGCGGGTTATTGTGAAAGATAACTGGGAGGGCGAGGGGGGACGACATCTGCTCCTGAGCTGCCGCGGCCAGATCCGTATCTCCCTCCCGCCAGCCCTGATTTGCCAGTGCCGCCCATACCTCCCGTCTTTCTCGTGCCATAGCCTCCGCGAGGTCTGATAAGGCTCCGGGGAACGGCTCCGTGGCAACAGGACAGGGAGGGGCATTCCTAGCCTCTGCATTCATGGGGGTGGGGGGTGAAGGCATTAGTGGAGCAGAGGGCTGTGGCGAGGGCTGAACGGTGGGTGTACTGGCCGGCTCTACAGAGTCAGATGACGGGAGGTCAACAGTTGCAAAGACCGGAGGGTTTGGAGCGGAAGGGTCATCCCCATAAGCCCTATTCCTAGTGTGCATTTCACGAGCATTATCGACTGCTTTCTTCTCTGCCTGACACATAAGCAATTCATTATGCACAGTTCTCCACAACTTGCTCATCTTTTTCGCTAGCTTATCATCATCTAACACTAATTCCCAAAGCTTATCCCCATACCTGCGCCATTCGGCTAATTCATGAACAGTATGGGGGTTAGCAAAAGAGCCATAAGATGTAGCATGGCTCAAAAGAGGGGGGAGCTCCTTATCTAAGTCAAGCCCCTTAAATCCCCGCTTTCTAAGAAAAGCGGTAAAGAGATCATACGCTGCTTGCCTGTCCATACTCACCGGTACCGTTGCAAACCCCCAGGCGTCGGCAGCGCGTAGCGGCAGGGCGCACCGATGTGACCACCCCGGGCGTAAATCCGCCGTCCAAAGGACCCGACCCCAATGCAGCTCTAAAGAGGGTAGGGGAGAAGCCCGTTCGGGCGCCAAATGTTGGGTTAACCGGAGCCGCAGGAGAAGAGCCTCATGCTATCATGGTCAGCAAATCTCGTTTATTTCAGGTAGCATACACACATTTATATCTTCTATAATCAGCTCATACATATTGCAAAAGTTAAGCTTAGGATTGGTGCTCAGACTAAAAGTCAGCTACGCCTCTTTCTACATTCCTTTGTAGTTACATTGTTTGAGTAAGTTTTAGTTTAACCAGGCTTCTCCCTCTTATCTTTCAGCTACAAGGTCTTGTTATTGTATAGCAGCTGTGCTCAAGGACATAGAAGCTTACTGCCTTGCTGGTTTTCATGAGAGTTCCTGTGTGCTCAGCAAAACTCTCTCATGTCTGCGTGACCTTTTGCAGCTAGCCAGTTATCCATCACACTCTCCACACTTCCCAGGCTAGGAGAAGCGTTTTCCGTGCTGCAAACAGCTTCTCTGCTTGTGGGGAGCTCGGAAAGAGCGTTTGACGCTGTTCCAAGCCTGCCTGCAAGCGAACCGGCGGAGAGTGCACTAGACGCGGCCAAACGGCGTTTTCTCGCTTCCCAGGCTAGGAGAAGCGTTTTCCGTGCTGCAAACAGCTTCTCTGCTTGTGGGGAGCTCGGAAACAGCGTTTGACGCTGTTCCAAGCCTGCCTGCAAGCGAACCGGCGGAGAGTGCACTAGACGCGGCCAAACGGCGTTTTCTCGCTTCCCAGGCTAGGAGAAGCGTTTTCCGTGCTGCAAACAGCTTCTCTGCTTGTGGGGAGCTCGGAAACAGCGTTTGACGCTGTTCCAAGCCTGCCTGCAAGCGAACCGGCGGAGAGTGCACTAGACGCGGCCAAACGGCGTTTTCTCGCTTCCCAGGCTAGGAGAAGCGTTTTCCGTGCTGCAAACAGCTTCTCTGCTTGTGGGGAGCTCGGAAACAGCGTTTGACGCTGTTCCAAGCCTGCCTGCAAGCGAACCGGCGGAGAGTGCACTAGACGCGGCCAAACGGCGTTTTCTCGCTTCCCAGGCTAGGAGAAGCGTTTTCCGTGCTGCAAACAGCTTCTCTGCTTGTGGGGAGCTCGGAAAGAGCGTTTGACGCTGTTCCAAGCCTGCCTGCAAGCGAACCGGCGGAGAGTGCACTAGACGCGGCCAAACGGCGTTTTCCTCGCTTCCCAGGCTAGGAGAAGCGTTTTCCGTGCTGCAAACAGCTTCTCTGCTTGTGGGAGCTCGGAAACAGCGTTTGACGCTGTTCCATGCCTGCCTGCAAGCGAACCGGCGGAGAGTGCACTAGACGCGGCCAAACGGCGTTTTCCTCGCTTCCCAGGCTAGGAGAAGCGTTTTCCGTGCTGCAAACAGCTTCTCTGCTTGTGGGGAGCTCGGAAACAGCGTTTGACGCTGTTCCAAGCCTGCCTGCAAGCGAACCGGCGGAGAGTGCACTAGACGCGGCCAAACGGCGTTTTCTCGCTTCCCAGGCTAGAGAAGCGTTTTCCGTGCTGCAAACAGCTTCTCTGCTTGTGGGGAGCTCGGAAACAGCGTTTGACGCTGTTCCAAGCCTGCCTGCAAGCGAACCGGCGGAGAGTGCACTAGACGCGGCCAAACGGCGTTTTCTCGCTTCCCAGGCTAGGAGAAGCGTTTTCCGTGCTGCAAACAGCTTCTCTGCTTGTGGGGAGCTCGGAAAGAGCGTTTGACGCTGTTCCAAGCCTGCCTGCAAGCGAACCGGCGGAGAGTGCACTAGACGCGGCCAAACGGCGTTTTCTCGCTTCCCAGGCTAGGAGAAGCGTTTTCCGTGCTGCAAACAGCTTCTCTGCTTGTGGGGAGCTCGGAAAGAGCGTTTGACGCTGTTCCAAGCCTGCCTGCAAGCGAACCGGCGGAGAGTGCACTAGACGCGGCCAAACGGCGTTTTCCTCGCTTCCCAGGCTAGGAGAAGCGTTTTCCGTGCTGCAAACAGCTTCTCTGCTTGTGGGGAGCTCGGAAACAGCGTTTGACGCTGTTCCTAGCCTGCCTGCAAGCGAACCGGCGGAGAGTGCACTAGACGCGGCCAAACGGCGTTTTCTCGCTTCCCAGGCTAGGAGAAGCGTTTTCCGTGCTGCAAACAGCTTCTCTGCTTGTGGGGAGCTCGGAAACAGCGTTTGACGCTGTTCCAAGCCTGCCTGCAAGCGAACCGGCGGAGAGTGCACTAGACGCGGCCAAACGGCGTTTTCTCGCTTCCCAGGCTAGGAGAAGCGTTTTCCCGTGCTGCAAACAGCTTCTCTGCTTGTGGGGAGCTCGGAAACAGCGTTTGACGCTGTTCCAAGCCTGCCTGCAAGCGAACCGGCGGAGAGTGCACTAGACGCGGCCAAACGGCGTTTTCTCGCTTCCCAGGCTAGGAGAAGCGTTTTCCGTGCTGCAAACAGCTTCTCTGCTTGTGGGGAGCTCGGAAAGAGCGTTTGACGCTGTTCCAAGCCTGCCTGCAAGCGAACCGGCGGAGAGTGCACTAGACGCGGCCAAACGGCGTTTTCTCGCTTCCCAGGCTAGGAGAAGCGTTTTCCGTGCTGCAAACAGCTTCTCTGCTTGTGGGGAGCTCGGAAAGAGCGTTTGACGCTGTTCCAAGCCTGCCTGCAAGCGAACCGGCGGAGAGTGCACTAGACGCGGCCAAACGGCGTTTTCCTCGCTTCCCAGGCTAGGAGAAGCGTTTTCCGTGCTGCAAACAGCTTCTCTGCTTGTGGGGAGCTCGGAAACAGCGTTTGACGCTGTTCCAAGCCTGCCTGCAAGCGAACCGGCGGAGAGTGCACTAGACGCGGCCAAAACGGCGTTTTCTCGCTTCCCAGGCTAGGAGAAGCGTTTTCCGTGCTGCAAACAGCTTCTCTGCTTGTGGGGAGCTCGGAAAGAGCGTTTGACGCTGTTCCAAGCCTGCCTGCAAGCGAACCGGCGGAGAGTGCACTAGACGCGGCCAAACGGCGTTTTCTCGCTTCCCAGGCTAGGAGAAGCGTTTTCCGTGCTGCAAAACAGCTTCTCTGCTTGTGGGGAGCTCGGAAACAGCGTTTGACGCTGTTCCAAGCCTGCCTGCAAGCGAACCGGCGGAGAGTGCACTAGACGCGGCCAAACGGCGTTTTCCTCGCTTCCCAGGCTAGGAGAAGCGTTTTCCGTGCTGCAAACAGCTTCTCTGCTTGTGGGGAGCTCGGAAACAGCGTTTGACGCTGTTCCAAGCCTGCCTGCAAGCGAACCGGCGGAGAGTGCACTAGACGCGGCCAAACGGCGTTTTCCCTCGCTTCCCAGGCTAGGAGAAGCGTTTTCCGTGCTGCAAACAGCTTCTCTGCTTGTGGGGAGCTCGGAAACAGCGTTTGACGCTGTTCCAAGCCTGCCTGCAAGCGAACCGGCGGAGAGTGCACTAGACGCGGCCAAACGGCGTTTCTCTCGCTTCCCAGGCTAGGAGAAGCGTTTTCCGTGCTGCAAACAGCTTCTCTGCTTGTGGGGAGCTCGGAAACAGCGTTTGACGCTGTTCCAAGCCTGCCTGCAAGCGAACCGGCGGAGAGTGCACTAGACGCGGCCAAACGGCGTTTTCTCGCTTCCCAGGCTAGGAGAAGCGTTTTCCGTGCTGCAAACAGCTTCTCTGCTTGTGGGGAGCTCGGAAACAGCGTTTGACGCTGTTCCAAGCCTGCCTGCAAGCGAACCGGCGGAGAGTGCACTAGACGCGGCCAAACGGCGTTTCTCGCTTCCCAGGCTAGGAGAAGCGTTTTCCGTGCTGCAAACAGCTTCTCTGCTTGTGGGGAGCTCGGAAACAGCGTTTGACGCTGTTCCAAGCCTGCCTGCAAGCGAACCGGCGGAGAGTGCACTAGACGCGGCCAAACGGCGTTTTCTCGCTTCCCAGGCTAGGAGAAGCGTTTTCCGTGCTGCAAACAGCTTCTCTGCTTGTGGGGAGCTCGGAAACAGCGTTTGACGCTGTTCCAAGCCTGCCTGCAAGCGAACCGGCGGAGAGTGCACTAGACGCGGCCAAACGGCGTTTTCTCGCTTCCCAGGCTAGGAGAAGCGTTTTCCGTGCTGCAAACAGCTTCTCTGCTTGTGGGGAGCTCGGAAAGCAGCGTTTGACGCTGTTCCAAGCCTGCCTGCAAGCGAACCGGCGGAGAGTGCACTAGACGCGGCCAAACGGCGTTTTCTCGCTTCCCAGGCTAGGAGAAGCGTTTTCCGTGCTGCAAACAGCTTCTCTGCTTGTGGGGAGCTCGGAAACAGCGTTTGACGCTGTTCCAAGCCTGCCTGCAAGCGAACCGGCGGAGAGTGCACTAGACGCGGCCAAACGGCGTTTTCTCGCTTCCCAGGCTAGGAGAAGCGTTTTCCGTGCTGCAAACAGCTTCTCTGCTTGTGGGGAGCTCGGAAACAGCGTTTGACGCTGTTCCTAGCCTGCCTGCAAGCGAACCGGCGGAGAGTGCACTAGACGCGGGCCAAACGGCGTTTTCCCTCGCTTCCCAGGCTAGGAGAAGCGTTTTCCGTGCTGCAAACAGCTTCTCTGCTTGTGGGGAGCTCGGAAACAGCGTTTGACGCTGTTCCAAGCCTGCCTGCAAGCGAACCGGCGGAGAGTGCACTAGACGCGGCCAAACGGCGTTTTCTCGCTTCCCAGGCTAGGAGAAGCGTTTTCCCGTGCTGCAAACAGCTTCTCTGCTTGTGGGGAGCTCGGAAACAGCGTTTGACGCTGTTCCAAGCCTGCCTGCAAGCGAACCGGCGGAGAGTGCACTAGACGCGGCCAAACGGCGTTTTTCTCGCTTCCCAGGCTAGGAGAAGCGTTTTCCGTGCTGCAAACAGCTTCTCTGCTTGTGGGGAGCTCGGAAAGAGCGTTTGACGCTGTTCCAAGCCTGCCTGCAAGCGAACCGGCGGAGAGTGCACTAGACGCGGCCAAACGGCGTTTTCCCTCGCTTCCCAGGCTAGGAGAAGCGTTTTCCGTGCTGCAAACAGCTTCTCTGCTTGTGGGGAGCTCGGAAACAGCGTTTGACGCTGTTCCAAGCCTGCCTGCAAGCGAACCGGCGGAGAGTGCACTAGACGCGGCCAAACGGCGTTTTCCCTCGCTTCCCAGGCTAGGAGAAGCGTTTTCCGTGCTGCAAACAGCTTCTCTGCTTGTGGGGAGCTCGGAAAGAGCGTTTGACGCTGTTCCAAGCCTGCCTGCAAGCGAACCGGCGGAGAGTGCACTAGACGCGGCCAAACGGCGTTTTCCTCGCTTCCCAGGCTAGGAGAAGCGTTTTCCCCCGTGCTGCAAACAGCTTCTCTGCTTGTGGGGAGCTCGGAAAGAGCGTTTGACGCTGTTCCAAGCCCTGCCTTGCAAGCGAACCGGCGGAGAGTGCACTAGACGCGGCCAAACGGCGTTTTCTCGCTTTCCCAGGCTAGCAGCTTCTCTGCTTGTGGGGAGCTCGGAAACAGCGTTTGACGCTGTTCCAAGCCTGCCTGCAAGCGAACCGGCGGAGAGTGCACTAGACGCGGCCAAACGGCGTTTTCTCGCTTCCCAGGCTAGGAGAAGCGTTTTCCGTGCTGCAAACAGCTTCTCTGCTTGTGGGGAGCTCGGAAACAGCGTTTGACGCTGTTCCAAGCCTGCCTGCAAGCGAACCGGCGGAGAGTGCACTAGACGCGGCCAAACGGCGTTTTCTCGCTTCCCAGGCTAGGAGAAGCGTTTTCCGTGCTGCAAACAGCTTCTCTGCTTGTGGGGAGCTCGGAAACAGCGTTTGACGCTGTTCCAAGCCTGCCTGCAAGCGAACCGGCGGAGAGTGCACTAGACGCGGCCAAACGGCGTTTTCTCGCTTCCCAGGCTAGGAGAAGCGTTTTCCGTGCTGCAAACAGCTTCTCTGCTTGTGGGGAGCTCGGAAACAGCGTTTGACGCTGTTCCAAGCCTGCCTGCAAGCGAACCGGCGGAGAGTGCACTAGACGCGGCCAAACGGCGTTTTCTCGCTTCCCAGGCTAGGAGAAGCGTTTTCCGTGCTGCAAACAGCTTCTCTGCTTGTGGGGAGCTCGGAAACAGCGTTTGACGCTGTTCCAAGCCTGCCTGCAAGCGAACCGGCGGAGAGTGCACTAGACGCGGCCAAACGGCGTTTTCTCGCTTCCCAGGCTAGGAGAAGCGTTTTCCGTGCTGCAAACAGCTTCTCTGCTTGTGGGGAGCTCGGAAACAGCGTTTGACGCTGTTCCAAGCCTGCCTGCAAGCGAACCGGCGGAGAGTGCACTAGACGCGGCCAAACGGCGTTTTCTCGCTTCCCAGGCTAGGAGAAGCGTTTTCCGTGCTGCAAACAGCTTCTCTGCTTGTGGGGAGCTCGGAAACAGCGTTTGACGCTGTTCCAAGCCTGCCTGCAAGCGAACCGGCGGAGAGTGCACTAGACGCGGCCAAACGGCGTTTTCTCGCTTCCCAGGCTAGGAGAAGCGTTTTCCGTGCTGCAAACAGCTTCTCTGCTTGTGGGGAGCTCGGAAACAGCGTTTGACGCTGTTCCAAGCCTGCCTGCAAGCGAACCGGCGGAGAGTGCACTAGACGCGGCCAAACGGCGTTTTCTCGCTTCCCAGGCTAGGAGAAGCGTTTTCCGTGCTGCAAACAGCTTCTCTGCTTGTGGGGAGCTCGGAAACAGCGTTTGACGCTGTTCCAAGCCTGCCTGCAAGCGAACCGGCGGAGAGTGCACTAGACGCGGCCAAACGGCGTTTTCTCGCTTCCCAGGCTAGGAGAAGCGTTTTCCGTGCTGCAAACAGCTTCTCTGCTTGTGGGGAGCTCGGAAACAGCGTTTGACGCTGTTCCAAGCCTGCCTGCAAGCGAACCGGCGGAGAGTGCACTAGACGCGGCCAAACGGCGTTTTCTCGCTTCCCAGGCTAGGAGAAGCGTTTTCCGTGCTGCAAACAGCTTCTCTGCTTGTGGGGAGCTCGGAAACAGCGTTTGACGCTGTTCCAAGCCTGCCTGCAAGCGAACCGGCGGAGAGTGCACTAGACGCGGCCAAACGGCGTTTTCTCGCTTCCCAGGCTAGGAGAAGCGTTTTCCGTGCTGCAAACAGCTTCTCTGCTTGTGGGGAGCTCGGAAACAGCGTTTGACGCTGTTCCAAGCCTGCCTGCAAGCGAACCGGCGGAGAGTGCACTAGACGCGGCCAAACGGCGTTTTCTCGCTTCCCAGGCTAGGAGAAGCGTTTTCCGTGCTGCAAACAGCTTCTCTGCTTGTGGGGAGCTCGGAAACAGCGTTTGACGCTGTTCCAAGCCTGCCTGCAAGCGAACCGGCGGAGAGTGCACTAGACGCGGCCAAACGGCGTTTTCTCGCTTCCCAGGCTAGGAGAAGCGTTTTCCGTGCTGCAAACAGCTTCTCTGCTTGTGGGGAGCTCGGAAACAGCGTTTGACGCTGTTCCAAGCCTGCCTGCAAGCGAACCGGCGGAGAGTGCACTAGACGCGGCCAAACGGCGTTTTCGTCGCTTCCCAGGCTAGGAGAAGCGTTTTCCGTGCTGCAAACAGCTT
>NW_027094861.1:0-48048 GCF_029207755.1 Chamaea fasciata | reverse complement strand
GCCCTGGCTGTTCTCTAGGTGTCCCTGGGGGTGCCCTGGGTGTCCCTGGGGGTGCCCTGGCTGTCCCCTAGGTGTCCCTGAAGGTGCCCTGCCTGTCCCCTAAGTGTCCAAGGGGGTGCCCTGGCTGTGCCCTTGGTGTCTCTGGGGGTGCCCTGGCTGTCCCTAGGGTGCCCTGGCTGTCCCTTAGGTGTCCCTGGGTGTGCCCTGGGTGTCTCTGGGGTGCCCTGGCTGTCCCCTAGGTGTCCCTGGAGGTGCCCTGGGTGTCTCTGGGGGTGCCCAGGGTGTCCCTGGGGGTGCCCTGGCTGTCCCGTATGTGTCCCTGGAGGTCTCCTAGGTTTCCCTGGGGGTGCCCTCGCTGTCCCTGGGGTGCCCTTGCTGTCCCCTAGGCGGCCCTGGGGTTGCCCTGGGTGTCCCCGGGGGTGCCCTCGCTGTCCCCTAGGTGTCCCTGGGGGTGCCCTGGGTGTCCCCTCGGTGTCCCTGGGGGTGCCCTGGCTGTCTTTAGGGTGCCCTGGCTGTCCCCTAGGTGACCCTGGGGGTGCCCTAGGTGTCCTTGGGGGTGCCCTGGCTGTCCCTAGGGTGCCCTGGCTGTCCCCTAGGGATCTCTGGGGTTGCCCTGGCTGTCCCCTAGGTGTCCCTGGGGGTGCCTTGGGTGTCCCTGGGGTACCCCGGCTGTCCCCAAGGTGTCCCTGTGGGTGCCCAGAGTGTCCCTGGGAGTGCCCTGGCTGTCCCCTAAATGTCCCTGGGGGTGCCCTGGCTGTCCCCTAGGTGTCCCTGGGGGTGCCCTGCCTGTCCCTGGGATGCCCTGCCTGTCCCCTAGGTGTCCCTGGGGAGGCCTGGCTGTCCCCTAGGTGTCCCTGGGGGTGTCCTAGGTGTCCCTGGGGGTGCCCTGGGTGTCCCTGGGGTGCCCTGGCTGTCCCCAAGGTGTCCCTGTGGGTGCCCAGAGTGTCCCTGGGAGTGCCCTGGCTGTCCCCTAGGGGTCTCTGGGGGTGCCCTGGCTGTCCCGTCAGTGTCCCTGGGGGTGCCCTGCCTGTCCCCTTGGTGTCCCTGGGGGTGTCCTGCCTTCCCCTAGGTGTCCCTGGGGGTGCCCTAGGTGTCCCTGGGGGTGCCCGGGGCGTCCCTGGGGTGCCCTGGCTGTCCCCAAGGTGTCCCTGTGGGTTCCCAGAGTGTCCCTGCTAGTGCCCTGGCTCTCCCCTAGAGGTCTCTGGGGCTGCCCTGGCTGTCCCGTCAGTGTCCCTGGGGGTGCCCTGCCTGTCCCCTAGGTGTCCCTGGGGGTACCCTGGGTGTCCCTGGGGGTGCCCTGGCTGTCCCCTAGGTGTCCCTGGGGGTACCCTGGGTGTCCCTGGGGGTGCACAGGGTGTCAATGGGGTTCCCTGGCTGTCCCGTACGTGTCCCTAAGGGTGCCCTGGAGGTCCCCTTGGTGTCCCTGGGGGTGCCCTGGGTGTCCCTGGGGTGCCCTGGCTGTCCCCTAGGTGTCCCTGGGGGGGCCCTGGGCGTCCCTGGGGTGCCCTGGGGTGCCCTGGCTGTCCCCTAGGTGTCCATGTGGTGCCCTGGGTGTCCCTGGGGTGCCCTGGGGTGCCTTGGCTGTCCCCTAGTGTCCGTGGAGGTGCCCTGCCTGTCCCCTACGTGTCCCTGGGGGTGCCCTCGCTGTCCCTGGGGTGCCCTGCCTGTCCCCTAGGTGTCCCTGGGGGCGCCCTGGCTGTCCCCTAGGTGTCCCTGGGGGTGCCCTGGCTGTCCCTAGGGTGCCCTGGCTGTGCCCTAGGTGTCCCTGGGGTGCCCTGGCTGTCCCCTAGGTGTCCCTGGGGGTGCCCTGCCTGTCCCCTAAGTGTCCTAGGGGGTGCCCTGGCTGTGCCCTCGGTGTCTCTGGGGGTGCCCTGGCTGTCCCTACGGTGGCCTGGCTGTCCCTTAGGTGTCCCTGGGTGTGCCCTGGGTGTCTCTGGGGTGTCCTGGCTGTCCCCTAGGTGTCCCTGGGGGTGTCCTGGGTGTCTCTGGGGTGCCCAGGGTGTCCCTGGGGTTCCCTGGCTGTCCCGTAGGTGTCCCTGGGGGTGCCCTGGGTGTCCCTGGGGGTGCACAGGGTGTCCCTGGGGGTGCCCTGGCTGTCCCTGGGGGTGCACAGGCTGTCCCTGGGTTTCCCTGGCTGTCCCGTACGTGTCCCTGGGGGTGCCCTGGAGGTCCCCTAGGCGTCCCTGGGGGTGCCCTGGGTGTCCCTGGGGTGCCCTGGCTGTCCCCTAGCTGTACCTGGAAGTCACTGGCTATCTCCTAGGTGTCCCTGGGGGTGCCCTGGCTGTCCCTGTGGGTGCCCTGGTTGTCCCCTACGTGTCCCTGGGGTGCCCTGGGTGTCCCTGGGGTGCCCTGGGGTGCCCTGGCTGTCCCCTAGGTGTCCATGGGGGGGCCCTGGCTGTCCCCTAGGTGTCCCTGGGGGTGCTCTGGCTGTCCCTGGGGGAGCCATGGCTGTCCCCTTGGTGTCCCTGGGGGTGCCCTGCCTGTCCCCTCGGTGTCCCTGGGGGTGCCCTGCCTGTCCCCTCGGTGTCCCTGGGGGTGCCCTGGCTGTCCCCTAAGTGTCCAAGGGGGTACCCTGGCTGTCCCTAGGGTGCCCTGGCTGTCCCTTAGGTGTCCCTGGGTGTGCCCTGGGTGTCTCTGGGGAGCCCTGGCTGTCCCCTAGGTGTCCCTGGGGGGGCCCTGGCTGTCCCTGGGGGAGCCATGGCTGTCCCTGGGGGTGCCCTGCCTGTCCCCTAGGTGTCCCTGGGGGGGTCCTGGCTGTCTCTGGGGTTCCTTGGCTGTCCCCTAGGTGTCCCTGGGGGTGCCCTGGCTGTCCCCTACGTGTCCCTGGGGGTGCCCTGGGTGTCCCTGGGGTGCCCTGACTGTCCCCTAAGTGTCCCTGAGGGGGCCCTGGCTGTCTCCTAGGTGTGCCTGGGGGTGCTCTGCCTGTCCCCTAAGTGTCCTAGGGGGTGCCCTGGCTGTGCCCTCGGTGTCTCTGGGGGTGCCCTGGCTGTCCCTAGGGTGCCCTGGCTGTCCCTTAGGTGTCCCTGGGTGTGCCCTGGGTGTCTCTGGGGTGCCCTGGCTGTCCCCTAGCTGTCCCTGGGGGGGCCCTGGCTGTCCCCTAGGTGTCCCTGGGGGTGCTCTGGCTGTCCCTGGGGGAGCTATGGCTGTCCTCTAGGTGTCCCTGGGGGGGCCCTGGCTGTCCCCTAGGTGTCCCTGGGGATGCCCTGGTTGTCCCTGGGGTGCCCTGACTGTCCCCTAGGTGTCCCTGGGGGGGCCCTGGCTGTCTCTGGGGTGCCCTGGCTGTCCCCTACGTGTCCCTGAGGGTGCCCTGGCTGTCCCTGGAGTTCCCTGGCTGTCCCCTAGGTGTCCCTGGGGGTGCCCTGGGCGTCCCTGGGGTGCCCTGGGGTGCCCTGGCTGTCCCCTAGGTGTCCCTGGGGTGCCCTGGGTGTCCCTGGGGTGCCCTGGAGTGCCTTGGCTGTCCCCTAGTGTCCCTGGAGGTGCCCTGCCTGTCCCCTACGTGTCCCTGGGGGTGCCCTCGCTGTCCCTGGGGTGCCGTTGCTGTCCCCTAGGCGGCCCTGGGGGTGCCCTGGGTGTCCCCGGGGGTGCCCTCGCCGTCCCCTAGGTGTCCCTAAGGGTGCCCTGGGTGTCCCCTCGGTGTCGTTGGGGGTTCCCTGGCTGTCCCCTAGGTGTCCCTGAGGGTGCCCGGGCTGTCCCCTAGGTGTCCCTGGGGGTTCCCTGGCTGTCCCCTAGGTGTCCCTGGGGGTGCCCTGGGTGTCCCTGGGGTGCCCTGACTGTCCCCTAGGTGTCCCTGGGGGTGCCCTGCCTGTCCTCTAGGTGTCCCTGGGGGTGCCCCGGCTGTGCCCTCCGTGTCTCTGGGGGTGCCCTGGCTGTCCCTAGGGTGCCCTGGCTGTCCCTTAGGTGTCCCTGGGTGTGCCCTGGGTGTCTCTGGGGTGCCCTTGCTGTCCCCTAGGCGGCCCTAGGGGTGCCCTGGGTGTCCCCGGGGGTGCCCTCGCCGTCCCCTAGGTGTCCCTAAGGGTGCCCTGGGTGTCCCCTCGGTGTCTTTGGGGGTGCCCTGCCTGTCCCCTAGGTGTCGTTGGGGGTGCCCTGGGTGTCCCTGGGGGTGCCCTGGCTGTCCCCTAGGTGTCCCTGGGGGTGCCCTGGCTGTGCCCTCCGTGTCTCTGGGGGTGCCCTGGCTGTCCCTAGGGTGCCCTGGCTGTCCCTTAGGTGTCCCTGGGTGTGCCCTGGGTGTCTCTGGGGTGCCCTGGCTGTCCCCTAGGTGTCCCTGGGGGTGCCCTGGGTGTCCCTGGGGGTGCACAGGGTGTCCCTGGGGTTCCCTGGCTGTGCCCTAGGTGTCCCTGGGGGGGCCCTGGCTGTCCCCTAGGTGTCCCTGGGGGTGCCCTGGCTGTCCCTGGGGGTGCACAGGGTGTCCCTTGGGTTCCCTGGCTGTCCCGTACGTGTCCCTGGGGGTGCCCTGGAGGTCCCCTTGGTGTCCCTGGGGGTGCCCTGGGTGTCCCTGGGGTGCCCTGGCTGTCCCCTAGGTGTCCCTGGGGGGGCCCTGGCTGTCTCCTAGGTGTCCCTGTGGGTGCCCTGGGCGTCCCTGGGGTGCCCTGGGGTGCCCTGGCTGTCCCCTAGGTGTCCCTGGGGTGCCCTGGGTGTCCCTGGGGTGCCCTTGAGTGCCTTGGCTGTCCCCTAGTGTCCCTGGAGGTGCCCTGCCTGTCCCCTACGTGTCCCTGGGGGTGCCCTCGCTGTCCCTGGGGTGCCGTTGCTGTCCCCTAGGCGGCCCTGGGGGTGCCCTGGGTGTCCCCGGGGGTGCCCTCGCCGTCCCCTAGGTGTCCCTAAGGGTGCCCTGGGTGTCCCCTCGGTGTCGTTGGGGGTTCCCTGGCTGTCCCCTAGGTGTCCCTGAGGGGGCCCTGGCTGTCCCCTAGGTGTCCCTGGGGGTTCCCTGGCTGTCCCCTAGGTGTCCCTGGGGGTGCCCTGGGTGTCCCTGGGGTGCCCTGACTGTCCCCTAGGTGTCCCTGGGGGTGCCCTGCCTGTCCTCTAGGTGTCCCTGGGGGTGCCCCGGCTGTGCCCTCCGTGTCTCTGGGGGTGCCCTGGCTGTCCCTAGGGTGCCCTGGCTGTCCCTTAGGTGTCCCTGGGTGTGCCCTGGGTGTCTCTGGGTGCCCTGGCTGTTCTCTAGGTGTCCCTGGGGGTGCCCTGGGTGTCCCTGGGGGTGCCCTGGCTGTCCCCTAGGTGTCCCTGCGGGTGCCCTGCCTGTCCCCTAAGTGTCCAAGGAGGTGCCCTGGCTGTGCCCTCGGTGTCTCTGGGGGTGCCCTGGCTGTCCCTAGGGTGCCCTGGCTGTCCCTTAGGTGTCCCTGAGTGTGCCCTGGGTGTCTCTGGGGGTGCCTAGGGTGTCCCTGGGGTTGCCTGGCTGTCCCGTATGTGTCCCTGGAGGTCTCCTAGGTGTCCCTGGGGGTGCCCTCGCTGTCCCTGGGGTGCCCTTGCTGTCCCCAAGGTGTCCCTGTGGGTGCCCAGAGTGTCCCTGGGAGTGCCCTGGCTGTCCCCTAAATGTCCCTGGGGGTGCCCTGGCTGTCCCCTAGGTGTCCCTGGGGGTGCCCTGCCTGTCCCTGGGGTGCCCTGCCTGTCCCCTAGGTGTCCCTGGGGAGGCCTGGCTGTCCCCTAGGTGTCCCTGGGGGTGTCCTAGGTGTCCCTGGGGGTGCCCTGGGTGTCCCTGGGGTGCCCTGGCTGTCCCCAAGGTGTCCCTGTGGGTGCCCAGAGTGTCCCTGGGAGTGCCCTGGCTGTCCCCTAGGGGTCTCTGGGGGTGCCCTGGCTGTCCCGTCAGTGTCCCTGGGGGTGCCCTGCCTGTCCCCTTGGTGTCCCTGGGGGTGTCCTGCCTTCCCCTAGGTGTCCCTGGGGGTGCCCTAGGTGTCCCTGGGAGTGCCCGGGGCGTCCCTGGGGTGCCCTGGCTGTCCCCAAGGTGTCCCTGTGGGTTCCCAGAGTGTCCCTGCTAGTGCCCTGGCTCTCCCCTAGAGGTCTCTGGGGCTGCCCTGGCTGTCCCGTCAGTGTCCCTGGGGGTGCCCTGCCTGTCCCCTAGGTGTCCCTGGGGGTACCCTGGGTGTCCCTGGGGGTGCCCTGGCTGTCCCCTAGGTGTCCCTGGGGGTACCCTGGGTGTCCCTGGGGGTGCACAGGGTGTCCCTGGGGTGCCCTGGCTGTCCCCTCGGTGTTCCTGGGGGTGCCCTGCCTGTCCCCTAAGTGTCCTAGGGGGTGCCCTGGCTGTCCCTTAGGTGTCCCTGGGTGTGCCCTGGGTGCCCTGGGGTGCCCTGGCTGTCCCCTAGGTGTCCATGGGGGGGCCCTGGCTGTCCCCTTGGTGTCCCTGGGGGTGCCCTGCCTGTCCCCTCGGTGTCCTTGGGGGTGCGCTGGCTGTCCCTAGGGTGCCTTGGCTGTCCCTTAGGTGTCCCTGGGTGTGCCCTGGGTGTCTCTGGGGAGCCCTGGCTGTCCCCTAGGTGTCCCTGGGGGGGCCCTGGCTGTCCCTGGGGGAGCCATGGCTGTCCCTGGGGGTGCCCTGCCTGTCCCCTAGGTGTCCCTGGGGGGGTCCTGGCTGTCTCTGGGGTTCCTTGGCTGTCCCCTAGGTGTCCCTGGGGGTGCCCTGGCTGTCCCCTACGTGTCCCTGGGGGTGCCCTGGGTGTCCCCGGGGTGCCCTGACTGTCCCCTAAGTGTCCCTGAGGGGGCCCTGGCTGTCTCCTAGGTGTGCCTGGGGGTGCTCTGCCTGTCCCCTAAGTGTCCTAGGGGGTGCCCTGGCTGTGCCCTCGGTGTCTCTGGGGGTGCCCTGGCTGTCCCTAGGGTGCCCTGGCTGTCCCTTAGGTGTCCCTGGGTGTGCCCTGGGTGTCTCTGGGGTGCCCTGGCTGTCCCCTAGCTGTCCCTGGGGGGGCCCTGGCTGTCCCCTAGGTGTCCCTGGGGGTGCTCTGGCTGTCCCTGGGGGAGCTATGGCTGTCCTCTAGGTGTCCCTGGGGGGGCCCTGGCTGTCCCCTAGGTGTCCCTGGGGATGCCCTGGTTGTCCCTGGGGTGCCCTGACTGTCCCCTAGGTGTCCCTGGGGGGGCCCTGGCTGTCTCTGGGGTGCCCTGGCTGTCCCCTACGTGTCCCTGAGGGTGCCCTGGCTGTCCCTGGAGTTCCCTGGCTGTCCCCTAGGTGTCCCTGGGGGTGCCCAGGCTGTCCCATAGGTGTCCCTGGGGGTGCCCTGGGTGTCCCTGGGGTGCCCTGACTGTCCCCTAGGTGTCCCTGGGGTTGCCCTGCCCCTCCTCTAGGTGTCCCTCGGGGTGCCCTGGCTGTGCCCTCCGTGTCTCTGGGGGTGCCCTGGCTGTCCCTAGGGTGCCCTGGCTGTCCCTTAGTTGTCCCTGGGTGTGCCCTGGGTGTCTCTAGGGTGCCCTTGCTGTCCCCTAGGCGGCCCTAGGGGTGCCCTGGGTGTCCCCGGGGGTGCCCTCGCCGTCCCCTAGGTGTCCCTAAGGGTGCCCTGGGTGTCCCCTCGGTGTCTTTGGGGGTGCCCTGCCTGTCCCCTAGGTGTCGTTGGGGGTGCCCTGGGTGTCCCTGGGGGTGCCCTGGCTGTCCCCTAGGTGTCCCTGGGGGTGCCCTGGCTGTGCCCTCCGTGTCTCTGGGGGTGCCCTGGCTGTCCCTAGGGTGCCCTGGCTGTCCCTTAGGTGTCCCTGGGTGTGCCCTGGGTGTCTCTGGGGTGCCCTGGCTGTCCCCTAGGTGTCCCTGGGGGTGCCCTGGGTGTCCCTGGGGGTGCACAGGGTGTCCCTGGGGTTCCCTGGCTGTGCCCTAGGTGTCCCTGGGGGGGCCCTGGCTGTCCCCTAGGTGTCCCTGGGGGTGCCCTGGCTGTCCCTGGGGGTGCACAGGGTGTCCCTTGGGTTCCCTGGCTGTCCCGTACGTGTCCCTGGGGGTGCCCTGGAGGTCCACTTGGTGTCCCTGGGGGTGCCCTGGGTGTCCCTAGGGTGCCCTGGCTGTCCCCTAGGTGTCCCTGGGGGGGCCCTGGCTGTCTCCTAGGTGTCCCTGTGGGTGCCCTGGGTGTCCCTGGGGTGCCCTGGGGTGCCCTGGCTGTCCCCTAGGTGTCCCTGGGGTGCCCTGGGTGTCCCTGGGGTGCCCTGGAGTGCCTTGGCTGTCCCCTAGTGTCCCTGGAGGTGCCCTGCCTGTCCCCTACGTGTCCCTGGGGGTGCCCTCGCTGTCCCTGGGGTGCCCTTGCTGTCCCCTAGGCGGCCCTGGGGCTGCCCAGGGTGTCCCCGGGGGTGCCCTCGCCGTCCCCTAGGTGTCCCTGGGGGTGCCCTGGGTGTCCCCTCGGTGTCTTTGGGGGTGCCCTGCCTGTCCCCTAGGTGTCGTTGGGGGTGCCCTGGGTGTCCCTGGGGGTGCCCTGGCTGTCCCCTAGGTGTCCCTGGGGGTGCCCTGGCTGTCCCCTTAGTGTCCTAGGGGGTACCCTGGCTGTCCCTAGGGTGCCCTGGCTGTCCCTTAGGTGTCCCTGGGTGTGCCCTGGGTGTCTCTGGGGAGCCCTGGCTGTCCCCTAGGTGTCCCTGGGGGGGCCCAGGCTGTCCCTGGGGGAGCCATGGCTGTCCCTGGGAGTGCCCTGCCTGTCCCCTAGGTGTCCCTGGGGGGGTCCTGGCTGTCCCCTACGTGTCCCTGGGGGTGCCCTGGGTGTCCCTGGAGTGCCCTGACTGTCCCCTAGGTGTCCCTGAGGGGGCCCTGGCTGTCTCCTAGGTGTCCCTGGGGGTGCCCTGCCTGTCCCCTAAGTGTCCTAGGGGGTGCCCTGGCTGTGCCCTCGGTGTCTCTGGGGGTGCCCTGGCTGTCCCTACGGTGGCCTGGCTGTCCCTTAGGTGTCCCTGGGTGTGCCCTGGGTGTCTCTGGGGTGCCCTGGCTGTCCCCTAGGTGTCCCTGGGGGTGTCCTGGGTGTCCCTGGGGTGCCCAGGGTGTCCCTGGGGTTCCCTGGCTGTCCCGTAGGTGTCCCTGGGGGTGCCCTGGGCGTCCCTTGGGGTGCACAGGGTGTCCCTGGGGGTGCCCTGGCTGTCCCTGGGGGTGCACAGGGTGTCCCTGGGGTTCCCTGGCTGTCCCGTACGTGTCCCTAGGGGTGCCCTGGAGGTCCCCTAGGCGTCCCTGGGGGTGCCCTAGGTGTCCCTGGGGTGCCCTGGCTGTCCCCTACCTGTACCTGGGGGTCCCTGGCTGTCTCCTAGGTGTCCCTGGGGGTGCCCTGGCTGTCCCTGTGGGTGCCCTGGTTGTCCCCTACGTGTCCCTGGGGTGCCCTGGGTGTCCCTGGGGTGCCCTGGGGTGCCCTGGCTGTCCCCTAGGTGTCCATGGGGGGGCCCTGGCTGTCCCCTAGGTGTCCCTGGGGGTGCTCTGGCTGTCCCTGGGGGAGCCATGGCTGTCCCCTTGGTGTCCCTTGGGGTGCCCAGGCTGTCCCTAGGGTGCCCTGGCTGTCCCCTCAGTGTCCCTGGGGGTGCCCTGCCTGTCCCCTCGGTGTCCTTGGGGGTGCCCTGGCTGTCCCTAGGGTGCCCTGGCTGTGCCCTAGGTGTCGCTGGGTGTGCCCTGGGTTTCCCTGGGGGTGCACAGGGTGTTCCTGGGGGTGCCCTGGCTGTCCCTGGGGGTGCACAGGGTGTCCCTGGGGTTCCCTGGCTGTCCCCTAGGTGTTCCTGGGGGTGCCCTGGGTGTCCCTGGGCGTGCACAGGGTGTCCCTGGGGTGCCCTGGCTGTCCCCTCGGTGTTCCTGGGGGTGCCCTGCCTGTCCCCTAAGTGTCCTAGGGGGTGCCCTGGCTGTCCCTTAGCTGTCCCTGGGGGGGCCCTGACTGTCCCCTAGGTGTCCCTGGGGGTGCTCTGGCTGTCCCTGGGGGAGCTATGGCTGTCCCCTAGGTGTCCCTGGGGGGGCTTTGGCTGTCCCCTAGGTATCCTTGGGGGTGCCCTGGCTGTCCCTAGGGTGCCCTGGCTGTCCCCTCGGTGTCCCTGGGGGTGGCCTGCCTGTCCCCTAGTTGTCCTTGGGGTGCCCTGGCTGTCCCTAGGGTGCCCTGGCTGTGCCCTCTGTGTCCCTGGGGGTGCCCTGGCTGTCCCTAGTGTACCCTGGCTGTCCCCTAGGTGTCCCTGGGGGTGCCCTGGGTGTCCCTGGGGATGCCCTGGCTGTCCCCTAGGTGTCCCTGGGGGTGCCCTGGGTGTCCCTGGGGGGGCCCTGGATGTCCCCTAGGTGTCCCTGGGGGTGCCCTGGCTGCACCCTAGGTGTTCCTGGGGGTGTCCTGGCTGTCCCCTAGGTGTCCCTGGGGGTGCCCTGGGTGTCCCTGGGGGGCCCTGGCTGTCCCCTAGGTGTTCCTGGGGGTGCATTAGGTGTCCCTGGGGGTGCCCAGGGTGTCCCTGGGGTTCCCTGGCTGTCCCCTAGGTGTCCCTGGGGGGGGCCTGGTGTCCCTGGGTTGCCCTGGCTGTCCCCTAGGTGTCCCTGCCTCGCTCGTATCCTCGACTCCGCCTCCGGCGCCATGGTGACTCCCCTCCCAGTCTGGACCAGTGTGGCCTCACCCCCTCCCCTGGGGCCATCCGACCCATCCCAGTATAGACCAGTAAGCCACCGAGTGGCCACCATGGACCCCCACACGCCTGCCAGTTCATCCCAGTTCATCCCAGTCCACTCTTCGTCCATCCCAGGTTTCTCTGGTCACCCTCCCAGTGCTCTCAGTCCATCCCAGTCCCGCAGGTGTTGGTGCTTGGGGCTTGATGAGCTGGTGCCTGTCCACAACGTGGAGCGGCTCAAACGGGACCTCAGGGTGAGGGGGGCGCGGATTTGGGGGGATCCTGGGGGTCCTGAGTTGTTGTGGAGGGGGTTTTTGGGTTGTGGGGGGTCTGGGGGGAGTCCTGGGGGCTGCTTTGGGTGCTTTGGGGGGTATTCGGGACGTTTGGGCGGCCCATTTGAGGCATCAAAAACCTGAGGAGGGTTTTGATAGCTCCTGGAGGTGGAGGGGGCCGTGGGGGTGAGCTGGCTGTCCCAGGGGGTTCCTGGCTGTCCCTCGATGTCCCTGGGGTGCCCTGGCTGTCACTTAGGTGTCCCTCGGGGTGCCCTGGGTGTCCCTGGGGTGCCCTGGCTGTCCCCTTGGTGTCCCTGGGGGTGCCCTGTGGGTCCCTGTGGTGTCCTGGGGGTGCCCTGGTGTCCCTGGGGGGGGCCTGGCTGTCCTCTAGGTGTCCCTGGGGATGCCCTGCCTGTCGCCTACGTGTCCCTGGGGGTGCACTCGCTGTCCCTAGGGTGCCCTGGCTGTCCCCTAGGTGTCTCTGGGGGGGCCCTGGCTGTCTCCTAGGTGTCCCTGGGGGTGCCCTGGGCGTCCCTGGGGTGCCCTGGGGTGCCCTGGCTGTCCCCTTGGTGTCCCTGGGTTGCCCTGGGTGTCCCTGGCGTGCCCAGGAGTGCGTTGGCTGTCCCCTAGTGTCCCTGGAGGTGGCCTGCCTGTCCCCTACGTGTCCCTGGGGGTGCCCTGGGTGTCCCCGGGGGTGCCCTCGCCGTCCCCTAGGTGTCCCTGGGGGTGCCCTGGGTGTCCCCTCGGTGTCTTTGGGGGTGCCCTGCCTGTCCCCTAGGTGTCGTTGGGGGTGCCCTGGGTGTCCCTGGGGGTGCCCTGGGTGTCCCTGGGGGTGCACAGGGTGTCCCTGGGGTTCCCTGGCTGTCCCGTACGTGTCCCTGGGGGTCCCCTGGAGGTCCCCTAGGCGTCCCTGGGGGTGCCCTGGGTGTCCCTGGGGTGCCCTGGCTGTCCCCTAGCTGTCCCTGGGGGGGCCCTGGCTGTCTCCTAGGTGTCCCTGGGGGTGCCCTGGCTGTTCCTGTGGGTGCCCTGGCTGTCCCCTTCGTGTCCCTGGGGTGCCCTGGGTGTCCCTGGGGTGCCCTGGAGTACCCTGGCTGTCCCCTAGGTGTCCATGGGAGGGCTCTGGCTGTCCCCTAGGTGTCCCTGGGGGTGCTCTGGCTGTACCCTAAGTGTCCTAGGGGGTACCCTGGCTGTCCCTAGGGTGCCCTTGCTGTCCGTTAGGTGTCCCTGGGTGTGCCCTGGGTGTCTCTGGGGAGTCCTGGCTGTCCCCTAGGTGTCCCTGGGGGGGCCCTGGCTGTCCCTGGGGGAGACATGGCTGTCCCTGGGGGTCCCCTGGCTGTCCCCTAGGTGTCCCTGGGGGTGCCCTGGCTGTCCCTAGGGTGCCCTTGCTGTGCCCTCGGTGTCCCTGAGGGTGCCCTGGCTGTCCCCTACGTGTCCCTGGGGATGCCCTGGATGTCCCTGGGGTGCTTTGACTGTCCCCTAGGTGTCCCTGAGGGGGCCCTGGCTGTCTCCTAGGTGTCCCTGGGGTGCCCTGGCTGTCTCGTCAGTCTCCCTGAGGGTGCCCTGGCTGTCCCTGGGGTGCCCTGGGGGTGCCCTGGGTGTCCCTGGGTTGCCCTGGCTGTCCCCTCGGTGTCCCTGGGGGTGCCCTGCCTGTCCCCTAAGTGTCCTAGGGGGTGCCCTGGCTGTGCCCTCGGTGTCTCTGGGGGTGCCCTGGCTGTCCCTAGGGTGCCCTGGCTGTCCCTTAGGTGTCCCTGGGTGTGCCCTGGGTGTCTCTGGGGTGCCCTGGCTGTCCCTCGATGTCCCTGGGGTGCCCTGGCTGTCACTTAGGTGTCCCTCGGGGTGCCCTGGGTGTCCCTGGGGTGCCCTGGCTGTCCCCTTGGTGTCCCTGGGGGTGTGCCCTGTGGGTCCCTGTGGTGTCCTGGGGGAGCCCTGGTGTCCCTGGGGTGGCCTGGCTGTCCCCTAGGTGTCCCTGGGGTCGCCTTGGCTGTCCTCTAGGTGTCCCTGGGGATGCCCTGCCTGTCGCCTACGTGTCCCTGGGGGTGCACTGGCTGTCCCTAGGGTGCCCTGGCTGTCCCCTAGGTGTCCCTGGGGGTGCCCTGGCTGTCCCTAGGGTGCCCTGGCTGTACCCTCGTGTCCCTGGGGGTGCCCTGCCTGGCCCCTAGGTGTTCTTGGGGGTGCCCTGGCTGTCCCTAGGGTGCCCTGGCTGTGCTTTTGGTGTCTCTGGGGGTGCCCTGGCTGTCCCTAGGGTGCCCTGGCTGTGCCCTACGTGTCCCTGGGTGTGCCCTGGCTGTCCCCTAGGTGTCCCTGGGGGTGCCCTGGCTGTCCCTGGGGTGCCCTGGGAGTGCCCGGGGTGTCCCTGGAGGTGCACAGGGTGTCCCTGTGGTGCCCTGGAGGTCCCCTAGGTGTCCCTGGGTGTGCCCTGGCTGTCCCAGTGGGTGCCCAGGCTGTCCCCTACCTGTCCCTGGGATGCCCTGGCTGTCTCGTCAGTGTCCCTGGGGGTGCCCTGGCTGTCCCTAGGGTGCCCTGGCTGTCCCTTAGGTGTCCCTGGGTGTGCCCTGGGTGTCTCTGGGGTGCCCTGCCTGTCCCCTAGGTGTCCCTGGGGGTGCCCTGGGTGTCCCTGGAGTGCCCTGGCTGTCCCCTAGGTGTCCCTGGGGGGGCCCTGGCTGTCTCCTAGGTGTCCCTGGGGGTGCCGTGGCTGTCCCCTACGTGTTCCTGGGGTGGCCTGGGCGTCCCTGGGGTGCCCTGGGGTGCCCTGGCTGTCCCCTAGGTGTCCCTGGGGGTGCCCTGCCTGTCCTCTACGTGTCCCTGGGGGTGCCCTCGCTGTCCCTGGGGTGCCCTGGCTGTCCCCTAGGTGTCCCAGAGGACCCCCTATCTGTCCTCTACGTGTCCCTGGGGGTGCCCTGGGTGTCCCTGGGGGTGCACAGCGTGTCCCTGGGGTTCCCTGGCTGTCCCATACCTGTCCCTGGGGGTGCCCTGGAGGTCCCGCAGGTGTCCCTGGGGGTGCCCTGGGTGTCCCTGTGGGTGCCCTGGCTGTCCCTACGTGTCCCTGGGGTGCCCTGGGTGTCCCTGGTGTGCCCTGGGGTGCCCTGCCTGTCCCCTACGTGTCCCTGGGGGTGCCCTCGCTGTCCCTAGGCTGCCCTGGCTGTCCCCTAGGTGTCCCTGGGGGTGCCCTGCTTGTCCTCTAGGTGTCCTTGGGGGTGCCCTGACTGTCCCTAGGGTGCCCTGGCTGTGCCCTAGGTGTCCCTGGGTGTGCCCTGGGTGTCCCTGGGGGTGCACAGGGTGTCCCTGTGGTTCCCTGGCTCTCCCCTAGGTGTCCCTTGGGGTGCCCTGGGTGTCCCTGGGTGTGCACAGGGTGTCCCTGGGGTTCCCTGGCTGTCCCCAAGGTGTCCCTGGGGAGGCCCTGGCTGTCCCCTAGGTGTCCCTGGGGTGCCCTGGCTGTTCTCTAGGTGTCCCTGGGGGTGCCCTGGGTGTCCCTGGGGGTGCCCTGGCTGTCCCCTAGGTGTCCCTGCGGGTGCCCTGCCTGTCCCCTAAGTGTCCAAGGAGGTGCCCTGGCTGTGCCCTCGGTGTCTCTGGGGGTGCCCTGGCTGTCCCTAGGGTGCCCTGGCTGTCCCTTAGGTGTCCCTGGGTGTGCCCTGGGTGTCTCTGGGGGTGCCCAGGGTGTCCCTGGGGTTGCCTGGCTGTCCCGTATGTGTCCCTGGAGGTCTCCTAGGTGTCCCTGGGGGTGCCCTCGCTGTCCCTGGGGTGCCCTTGCTGTCCCCAAGGTGTCCCTGTGGGTGCCCAGAGTGTCCCTGGGAGTGCCCTGGCTGTCCCCTAAATGTCCCTGGGGGTGCCCTGGCTGTCCCCTAGGTGTCCCTGGGGGTGCCCTGCCTGTCCCTGGGGTGCCCTGCCTGTCCCCTAGGTGTCCCTGGGGAGGCCTGGCTGTCCCCTAGGTGTCCCTGGGGGTGTCCTAGGTGTCCCTGGGGGTGCCCTGGGTGTCCCTGGGGTGCCCTGGCTGTCCCCAAGGTGTCCCTGTGGGTGCCCAGAGTGTCCCTGGGAGTGCCCTGGCTGTCCCCTAGGGGTCTCTGGGGGTGCCCTGGCTGTCCCGTCAGTGTCCCTGGGGGTGCCCTGCCTGTCCCCTTGGTGTCCCTGGGGGTGTCCTGCCTTCCCCTAGGTGTCCCTGGGGGTGCCCTAGGTGTCCCTGGGAGTGCCCGGGGCGTCCCTGGGGTGCCCTGGCTGTCCCCAAGGTGTCCCTGTGGGTTCCCAGAGTGTCCCTGCTAGTGCCCTGGCTCTCCCCTAGAGGTCTCTGGGGCTGCCCTGGCTGTCCCCTAGGTGTCCCTGGGGGTACCCTGGGTGTCCCTGGGGGTGCCCTGGCTGTCCCCTAGGTGTCCCTGGGGGTACCCTGGGTGTCCCTGGGGGTGCACAGGGTGTCAATGGGGTTCCCTGGCTGTCCCGTACGTGTCCCTGGGGGTGCCCTGGAGGTCCCCTTTGTGTCCCTGGGGGTGCCCTGGGTGTCCCTGGGGTGCCCTGGCTGTCCCCTAGGTGTCCGTGGGGGTGCCCTGCCTGTCCCCTACGTGTCCCTGGGGGTGCCCTCGCTGTCCCTGGGGTGCCCTGCCTGTCCCCTAGGTGTCCCTGGGGGCGCCCTGGCTGTCCCCTAGGTGTCCCTGGGGGTGCCCTGGCTGTCCCTAGGGTGCCCTGGCTGTGCCCTAGGTGTCCCTGGGGTGCCCTGGCTGTCCCCTAGGTGTCCCTGGGGGTGCCCTGCCTGTCCCCTAAGTGTCCTAGGGGGTGCCCTGGCTGTGCCCTCGGTGTCTCTGGGGGTGCCCTGGCTGTCCCTACGGTGGCCTGGCTGTCCCTTAGGTGTCCCTGGGTGTGCCCTGGGTGTCTCTGGGGTGTCCTGGCTGTCCCCTAGGTGTCCCTGGGGGTGTCCTGGGTGTCCCTGGGGGTGCCCTGGGTGTCCCTGGGGGTGCACAGGGTGTCCCTGGGGGTGCCCTGGCTGTCCCTGGGGGTGCCCTGGCTGTCCCTGGGGTTCCCTGGCTGTCCCGTACGTGTCCCTGGGGGTGCCCTGGAGGTCCCCTAGGCGTCCCTGGGGGTGCCCTGGGTGTCCCTGGGGTGCCCTGGCTGTCCCCTAGCTGTACCTGGGGGTCCCTGGCTATCTCCTAGGTGTCCCTGGGGGTGCCCTGGCTGTCCCTGTGGGTGCCCTGGTTGTCCCCTACGTGTCCCTGGGGTGCCCTGGGTGTCCCTGGGGTGCCCTGGGGTGCCCTGGCTGTCCCCTAGGTGTCCATGGGGGGGCCCTGGCTGTCCCCTTGGTGTCCCTGGGGGTGCCCTGCCTGTCCCCTCGGTGTCCTTGGGGGTGCGCTGGCTGTCCCTAGGGTGCCTTGGCTGTCCCTTAGGTGTCCCTGGGTGTGCCCTGGGTGTCTCTGGGGAGCCCTGGCTGTCCCCTAGGTGTCCCTGGGGGGGCCCTGGCTGTCCCTGGGGGAGCCATGGCTGTCCCTGGGGGTGCCCTGCCTGTCCCCTAGGTGTCCCTGGGGGGGTCCTGGCTGTCTCTGGGTTTCCTTGGCTGTCCCCTAGGTGTCCCTGGGGGTGCCCTGGCTGTCCCCTACGTGTCCCTGGGGGTGCCCTGGGTGTCCCTGGGGTGCCCTGACTGTCCCCTAAGTGTCCCTGAGGGGGCCCTGGCTGTCTCCTAGGTGTGCCTGGGGGTGCTCTGCCTGTCCCCTAAGTGTCCTAGGGGGTGCCCTGGCTGTGCCCTCGGTGTCCCTGGGGGTGCCCTGGCTGTCCCTAGGGTGCCCTGGCTGTCCCTTAGGTGTCCCTGGGTGTGCCCTGGGTGTCTCTGGGGTGCCCTGGCTGTCCCCTAGCTGTCCCTGGGGGGGCCCTGGCTGTCCCCTAGGTGTCCCTGGGGGTGCTCTGGCTGTCCCTGGGGGAGCTATGGCTGTCCTCTAGGTGTCCCTGGGGGGGCCCTGGCTGTCCCCTAGGTGTCCCTGGGGATGCCCTGGTTGTCCCTGGGGTGCCCTGACTGTCCCCTAGGTGTCCCTGGGGGGGCCCTGGCTGTCTCTGGGGTGCCCTGGCTGTCCCCTACGTGTCCCTGAGGGTGCCCTGGCTGTCCCTGGAGTTCCCTGGCTGTCCCCTAGGTGTCCCTGGGGGTGCCCAGGCTGTCCCATAGGTGTCCCTGGGGGTGCCCTGGGTGTCCCTGGGGTGCCCTGACTGTCCCCTAGGTGTCCCTGGGGTTGCCCTGCCCCTCCTCTAGGTGTCCCTCGGGGTGCCCTGGCTGTGCCCTCCGTGTCTCTGGGGGTGCCCTGGCTGTCCCTAGGGTGCCCTGGCTGTCCCTTAGTTGTCCCTGGGTGTGCCCTGGGTGTCTCTGGGGTGCCCTTGCTGTCCCCTAGGCGGCCCTAGGGGTGCCCTGGGTGTCCCCGGGGGTGCCCTCGCCGTCCCCTAGGTGTCCCTAAGGGTGCCCTGGGTGTCCCCTCGGTGTCTTTGGGGGTGCCCTGCCTGTCCCCTAGGTGTCGTTGGGGGTGCCCTGGGTGTCCCTGGGGGTGCCCTGGCTGTCCCGTACGTGTCCCTGGGGGTGCCCTGCCTGTCCCCTAGGTGTCCCTGGGGGGGTCCTGGCTGTCTCTGGGGTTCCTTGGCTGTCCCCTAGGTGTCCCTGGGGGTGCCCTGGCTGTCCCCTACGTGTCCCTGGGGGTGCCCTGGGTGTCCCTGGGGTGCCCTGACTGTCCCCTAAGTGTCCCTGAGGGGGCCCTGGCTGTCTCCTAGGTGTGCCTGGGGGTGCTCTGCCTGTCCCCTAAGTGTCCTAGGGGGTGCCCTGGCTGTGCCCTCGGTGTCTCTGGGGGTGCCCTGGCTGTCCCTAGGGTGCCCTGGCTGTCCCTTAGGTGTCCCTGGGTGTGCCCTGGGTGTCTCTGGGGTGCCCTGGCTGTCCCCTAGCTGTCCCTGGGGGGGCCCTGGCTGTCCCCTAGGTGTCCCTGGGGGTGCTCTGGCTGTCCCTGGGGGAGCTATGGCTGTCCTCTAGGTGTCCCTGGGGGGGCCCTGGCTGTCCCCTAGGTGTCCCTGGGGATGCCCTGGTTGTCCCTGGGGTGCCCTGACTGTCCCCTAGGTGTCCCTGGGGGGGCCCTGGCTGTCTCTGGGGTGCCCTGGCTGTCCCCTACGTGTCCCTGAGGGTGCCCTGGCTGTCCCTGGAGTTCCCTGGCTGTCCCCTAGGTGTCCCTGGGGGTGCCCAGGCTGTCCCATAGGTGTCCCTGGGGGTGCCCTGGGTGTCCCTGGGGTGCCCTGACTGTCCCCTAGGTGTCCCTGGGGTTGCCCTGCCCCTCCTCTAGGTGTCCCTCGGGGTGCCCTGGCTGTGCCCTCCGTGTCTCTGGGGGTGCCCTGGCTGTCCCTAGGGTGCCCTGGCTGTCCCTTAGTTGTCCCTGGGTGTGCCCTGGGTGTCTCTGGGGTGCCCTTGCTGTCCCCTAGGCGGCCCTAGGGGTGCCCTGGGTGTCCCCGGGGGTGCCCTCGCCGTCCGCTAGGTGTCCCTAAGGGTGCCCTGGGTGTCCCCTCGGTGTCTTTGGGGGTGCCCTGCCTGTCCCCTAGGTGTCGTTGGGGGTGCCCTGGGTGTCCCTGGGGGTGCCCTGGCTGTCCCCTAGGTGTCCCTGGGGGTGCCCTGGCTGTGCCCTCCGTGTCTCTGGGGGTGCCCTGGCTGTCCCTAGGGTGCCCTGGCTGTCCCTTAGGTGTCCCTGGGTGTGCCCTGGGTGTCTCTGGGGTGCCCTGGCTGTCCCCTAGGTGTCCCTGGGGGTGCCCTGGGTGTCCCTGGGGGTGCACAGGGTGTCCCTGGGGTTCCCTGGCTGTGCCCTAGGTGTCCCTGGGGGGGCCCTGGCTGTCCCCTAGGTGTCCCTGGGGGTGCCCTGGCTGTCCCTGGGGGTGCACAGGGTGTCCCTTGGGTTCCCTGGCTGTCCCGTACGTGTCCCTGGGGGTGCCCTGGAGGTCCCCTTGGTGTCCCTGGGGGTGCCCTGGGTGTCCCTAGGGTGCCCTGGCTGTCCCCTAGGTGTCCCTGGGGGAGCCCTGGCTGTCTCCTAGGTGTCCCTGTGGGTGCCCTGGGTGTCCCTGGGGTGCCCTGGGGTGCCCTGGCTGTCCCCTAGGTGTCCCTGGGGTGCCCTGGGTGTCCCTGGGGTGCCCTGGAGTGCCTTGGCTGTCCCCTAGTGTCCCTGGAGGTGCCCTGCCTGTCCCCTACGTGTCCCTGGGGGTGCCCTCGCTGTCCCTGGGGTGCCCTTGCTGTCCTCTAGGCGGCCCTGGGGCTGCCCAGGGTGTCCCCGGGGGTGCCCTCGCCGTCCCCTAGGTGTCCCTGGGGGTGCCCTGGGTGTCCCCTCGGTGTCTTTGGGGGTGCCCTGCCTGTCCCCTAGGTGTCGTTGGGGGTGCCCTGGGTGTCCCTGGGGGTGCCCTGGCTGTCCCCTAGGTGTCCCTGGGGGTGCCCTGGCTGTCCCCTAAGTGTCCTAGGGGGTACCCTGGCTGTCCCTAGGGTGCCCTGGCTGTCCCTTAGGTGTCCCTGGGTGTGCCCTGGGTGTCTCTGGGGAGCCCTGGCTGTCCCCTAGGTGTCCCTGGGGGGGCCCAGGCTGTCCCTGGGGGAGCCATGGCTGTCCCTGGGAGTGCCCTGCCTGTCCCCTAGGTGTCCCTGGGGGGGTCCTGGCTGTCTCTGGGGTTCCTTGGCTGTCCCCTAGGTGTCCCTGGGGGTGCCCTGGCTGTCCCCTACGTGTCCCTGGGGGTGCCCTGGGTGTCCCTGGAGTGCCCTGACTGTCCCCTAGGTGTCCCTGAGGGGGCCCTGGCTGTCTCCTAGGTGTCCCTGGGGGTGCCCTGCCTGTCCCCTAAGTGTCCTAGGGGGTGCCCTGGCTGTGCCCTCGGTGTCTCTGGGGGTGCCCTGGCTGTCCCTACGGTGGCCTGGCTGTCCCTTAGGTGTCCCTGGGTGTGCCCTGGGTGTCTCTGGGGTGCCCTGGCTGTCCCCTAGGTGTCCCTGGGGGTGTCCTGGGTGTCCCTGGGGTGCCCAGGGTGTCCCTGGGGTTCCCTGCTGTCCCGTAGGTGTCCCTGGGGGTGCCCTGGGTGTCCCTTGGGGTGCACAGGGTGTCCCTGGGGGTGCCCTGGCTGTCCCTGGGGGTGCACAGGGTGTCCCTGGGGTTCCCTGGCTGTCCCGTACGTGTCCCTAGGGGTGCCCTGGAGGTCCCCTAGGCGTCCCTGGGGGTGCCCTGGGTGTCCCTGGGGTGCCCTGGCTGTCCCCTACCTGTACCTGGGGGTCCCTGGCTGTCTCCTAGGTGTCCCTGGGGGTTCCCTGGCTGTCCCTGTGGGTGCCCTGGTTGTCCCCTACGTGTCCCTGGGGTGCCCTGGGTGTCCCTGGGGTGCCCTGGGGTGCCCTGGCTGTCCCCTAGGTGTCCATGGGGGGGCCCTGGCTGTCCCCTAGGTGTCCCTGGGGGTGCTCTGGCTGTCCCTGGGGGAGCCATGGCTGTCCCCTTGGTGTCCCTTGGGGTGCCCAGGCTGTCCCTAGGGTGCCCTGGCTGTCCCCTCAGTGTCCCTGGGGGTGCCCTGCCTGTCCCCTCGGTGTCCTTGGGGGTGCCCTGGCTGTCCCTAGGGTGCCCTGGCTGTGCCCTAGGTGTCGCTGGGTGTGCCCTGGGTTTCCCTGGGGGTGCACAGGGTGTTCCTGGGGGTGCCCTGGCTGTCCCTGGGGGTGCACAGGGTGTCCCTGGGGTTCCCTGGCTGTCCCCTAGGTGTTCCTGGGGGTGCCCTGGGTGTCCCTGGGCGTGCACAGGGTGTCCCTGGGGTGCCCTGGCTGTCCCCTAAGTGTCCTAGGGGATGCCCTGGCTGTCCCTTAGGTGTCCCTGGGTGTGCCCTGGGTGTCTCTGGGGTGCCCTGGCTGTCCCTTAGCTGTCCCTGGGGGGGCCCTGACTGTCCCCTAGGTGTCCCTGGGGGTGCTCTGGCTGTCCCTGGGGGAGCTATGGCTGTCCCCTAGGTGTCCCTGGGGGGGCTTTGGCTGTCCCCTAGGTATCCTTGGGGGTGCCCTGGCTGTCCCTAGGGTGCCCTGGCTGTCCCCTCGGTGTCCCTGGGGGTGGCCTGCCTGTCCCCTAGTTGTCCTTGGGGTGCCCTGGCTGTCCCTAGGGTGCCCTGGCTGTGCCCTCTGTGTCCCTGGGGGTGCCCTGGCTGTCCCTAGGGTACCCTGGCTGTCCCCTAGGTGTCCCTGGGGGTGCCCTGGGTTTGCCTGGGGTGCCCTGGCTGTCCTCTAGGTGTCCCTGGGGGTGCCCTGGGTGTCCCTGGGGATGCCCTGGCTGTCCCCTAGGTGTCCCTGGGGGTGCCCTGGGTGTCCCTGGGGGGGCCCTGGCTGTCCCCTAGGTGTCCCTGGGGGTGCCCTGGCTGCACCCTAGGTGTTCCTGGGGGTGTCCTGGCTGTCCCCTAGGTGTCCCTGGGGGTGCCCTGGGTGTCCCTGGGGGGCCCTGGCTGTCCCCTAGGTGTTCCTGGGGGTGCATTAGGTGTCCCTGGGGGTGCCCAGGGTGTCCCTGGGGTGCCCTGGCTGTCACTTAGGTGTCCCTCGGGGTGCCCTGGGTGTCCCTGGGGTGCCCTGGCTGTCCCCTTGGTGTCCCTGGGGGTGCCCTGTGGGTCCCTGTGGTGTCCTGGGGGTGCCCTAGGTGTCCCTGGGGGCGCCTTGGCTGTCCTCTAGGTGTCCCTGGGGATGCCCTGCCTGTCGCCTACGTGTCCCTGGGGGTGCACTCGCTGTCCCTAGGGTGCCCTGGCTGTCCCCTAGGTGTCTCTGGGGGGGCCCTGGCTGTCTCCTAGGTGTCCCTGGGTTGCCCTGGGCGTCCCTGGGGTGCCCTGGGGTGCCCTGGCTGTCCCCTTGGTGTCCCTGGGTTGCCCTGGGTGTCCCTGGCGTGCCCAGGAGTGCGTTGGCTGTCCCCTAGTGTCCCTGGAGGTGGCCTGCCTGTCCCCTACGTGTCCCTGGGGGTGCCCTGGGTGTCCCCGGGGGTGCGCTCGCCGTCCCCTAGGTGTCCCTGGGGGTGCCCTGGGTGTCCCCTCGGTGTCTTTGGGGGTGCCCTGCCTGTCCCCTAGGTGTCGTTGGGGGTGCCCTGGGTGTCCCTGGGGGTGCCCTGGGTGTCCCTGGGGGTGCACAGGGTGTCCCTGGGGTTCCCTGGCTGTCCCGTACGTGTCCCTGGGGGTGCCCTGGAGGTCCCCTAGCCGTCCCTGGGGGTGCCCTGGGTGTCCATGGGGTGCCCTGGCTGTCCCCTAGCTGTCCCTGGGGGGGCCCTGGCTGTCTCCTAGGTGTCCCTGGGGGTGCCCTGGCTGTTCCTGTGGGTGCCCTGGCTGTCCCCTTCGTGTCCCTGGGGTGCCCTGGGTGTCCCTGGGGTGCCCTGGAGTACCCTGGCTGTCCCCTAGGTGTCCATGGGAGGGCTCTGGCTGTCCCCTAGGTGTCCCTGGGGGTGCTCTGGCTGTACCCTAAGTGTCCTAGGGGGTACCCTGGCTGTCCCTAGGGTGCCCTGGCTGTCCGTTAGGTGTCCCTGGGTGTGCCCTGGGTGTCTCTGGGGAGTCCTGGCTGTCCCCTAGGTGTCCCTGGGGGGGCCCTGGCTGTCCCTGGGGGAGACATGGCTGTCCCTGGGGGTCCCCTGGCTGTCCCCTAGGTGTCCCTGGGGGTGCCCTGGCTGTCCCTAGGGTGCCCTTGCTGTGCCCTCGGTGTCCCTGAGGGTGCCCTGGCTGTCCCCTACGTGTCCCTGGGGATGCCCTGGATGTCCCTGGGGTGCTTTGACTGTCCCCTAGGTGTCCCTGAGGGGGCCCTGGCTGTCTCCTAGGTGTCCCTGGGGTGCCCTGGCTGTCTCGTCAGTCTCCCTGAGGGTGCCCTGGCTGTCCCTGGGGTGCCCTGGGGGTGCCATGGGTGTCCCTGGGGTGCCCTGGCTGTCCCCTCGGTGTCCCTGGGGGTGCCCTGCCTGTCCCCTAAGTGTCCTAGGGGGTGCCCTGGCTGTGCCCTCGGTGTCTCTGGGGGTGCCCTGGCTGTCCCTAGGGTGCCCTGGCTGTCCCTTAGGTGTCCCTGGGTGTGCCCTGGGTGTCTCTGGGGTGCCCTGGCTGTCCCTCGATGTCCCTGGGGTGCCCTGGCTGTCACTTAGGTGTCCCTCGGGGTGCCCTGGGTGTCCCTGGGGTGCCCTGGCTGTCCCCTTGGTGTCCCTGGGGGTGTGCCCTGTGGGTCCCTGTGGTGTCCTGGGGGAGCCCTGGTGTCCCTGGGGTGGCCTGGCTGTCCCCTAGGTGTCCCTGGGGTCGCCTTGGCTGTCCTCTAGGTGTCCCTGGGGATGCCCTGCCTGTCGCCTACGTGTCCCTGGGGGTGCACTGGCTGTCCCTAGGGTGCCCTGGCTGTCCCCTAGGTGTCCCTGGGGGTGCCCTGGCTGTCCCTAGGGTGCCCTGGCTGTACCCTCGTGTCCCTGGGGGTGCCCTGCCTGGCCCCTAGGTGTTCTTGGGGGTGCCCTGGCTGTCCCTAGGGTGCCCTGGCTGTGCTTTTGGTGTCTCTGGGGGTGCCCTGGCTGTCCCTAGGGTGCCCTGGCTGTGCCCTACGTGTCCCTGGGTGTGCCCTGGCTGTCCCCTAGGTGTCCCTGGGGGTGCCCTGGCTGTCCCTGGGGTGCCCTGGGAGTGCCCGGGGTGTCCCTGGAGGTGCACAGGGTGTCCCTGTGGTGCCCTGGAGGTCCCCTAGGTGTCCCTGGGTGTGCCCTGGCTGTCCCAGTGGGTGCCCAGGCTGTCCCCTACCTGTCCCTGGGATGCCCTGGCTGTCTCGTCAGTGTCCCTGGGGGTGCCCTGGCTGTCCCTAGGGTGCCCTGGCTGTCCCTTAGGTGTCCCTGGGTGTGCCCTGGGTGTCTCTGGGGTGCCCTGCCTGTCCCCTAGGTGTCCCTGGGGGTGCCCTGGGTGTCCCTGGAGTGCCCTGGCTGTCCCCTAGGTGTCCCTGGGGGGGCCCTGGCTGTCTCCTAGGTGTCTCTGGGGGTGCCGTGGCTGTCCCCTACGTGTTCCTGGGGTGGCCTGGGCGTCCCTGGGGTGCCCTGGGGTGCCCTGGCTGTCCCCTAGGTGTCCCTGGGGGTGCCCTGCCTGTCCTCTACGTGTCCCTGGGGGTGCCCTCGCTGTCCCTGGGGTGCCCTGGCTGTCCCCTAGGTGTCCCAGAGGACCCCCTATCTGTCCTCTACGTGTCCCTGGGGGTGCCCTGGGTGTCCCTGGGGGTGCACAGCGTGTCCCTGGGGTTCCCTGGCTGTCCCATACCTGTCCCTGGGGGTGCCCTGGAGGTCCCCCAGGTGTCCCTGGGGGTGCCCTGGGTGTCCCTGTGGGTGCCCTGGCTGTCCCTACGTGTCCCTGGGGTGCCCTGGGTGTCCCTGATGTGCCCTGGGGTGCCCTGCCTGTCCCCTACGTGTCCCTGGGGGTGCCCTCGCTGTCCCTAGGCTGCCCTGGCTGTCCCCTAGGTGTCCCTGGGGGTGCCCTGCTTGTCCTCTAGGTGTCCTTGGGGGTGCCCTGACTGTCCCTAGGGTGCCCTGGCTGTGCCCTAGGTGTCCCTGGGTGTGCCCTGGGTGTCCCTGGGGGTGCACAGGGTGTCCCTGTGGTTCCCTGGCTCTCCCCTAGGTGTCACTTGGGGTGCCCTGGGTGTCCCTGGGTGTGCACAGGGTGTCCCTGGGGTTCCCTGGCTGTCCCCAAGGTGTCCCTGGGGAGGCCCTGGCTGTCCCCTAGGTGTCCCTGGGAATGCCCTGGCTGTCTCTGGGGTGCCCTGGGGGTGCCCTGGGTGTCCCTGGGGGTGCACAGGGTGTCCCTGGGGTGCCCTGGCTGTCCCCTAGGTGTCCCTGGGGGTGCCCCTGGCTGTCCCCTAGGTGTCTCAGGGGGTGCCGTGGCTGTCCAGAGGATGCCCTGGCTGTCCCCTGGGTGTCTCTGGGGTGCCCTGGCTGTCCTCTAGGTGTCCCTGGGGGTGCCCTGCCTGTCTCCTAAGTGTCCTAGGGGGTGCCTTGGCTGTCCCTAGGGTGCCCTGGCTGTGCCCTCACTGTCCCTGGGGGTGGCCTGGCTGTCCCTGGAGTGCCCTGGATGTCCCCTAGGTGTCCCTGGGGGTGCCCCGGCTGTCCCCTTGGTGTCCCTGGGGGTGATCTGGCTGTCCCTGGGTGAGCTATGGCTGTCTCCTAGGTGTCCCTGGGGGGGCCCTGGCTTTCCCCTAGGTGTCCCTGGGGGTGCCCTGGGTGTCCCTGGGGTGCCCTGACTGTCCCCTAGGTGTCCCTGGGGGGGCCCTGGCTGTCTCTGGGGTGCCCTGGCTGTCCGCTACGTGTCCCTGAGGGTGCCCTGGCTGTCCCTGGAGTGCCCTGGCTGTCCCCTAGGTGTCCCTGGGGGTGCCCAGGCTGTCCCCTGGGTGTCCCTGGGGTGCCCTGACTGTCCCCTAGGTGTCCCTGGGGGGGCCCTGGCTGTCTCCTAGGTCTCCCTGGAAGTGCCCTGGCTGTCCCTGTGGGTGCCCTGGCTGTCCCCTAGGTGTCCCTGGGGGTGCCCTGCCTGTCCTCTAGGTGTCTCTGGGGGAGCCCTGGCTGTCCCTAGGGTGCCCTGGCTGTCCCTTAGGTGTCCCTGGGTGTGCCCTGGGTGTCTCTGGGGTGCCCTGGCTGTCCCCTAGGTGTCCCTGGGGGTGCCCTGGGTGTCCCTGGGGGTGCACAGTGTGTCCCTTGGGTTCCCTGGCTGTCCCCTAGGTGTCCCTGGGGGGGCCCTGGCTGTCCCCTAGGTGTCCCTGCGGTTGCCCTGGCTGTCCCTGGGGGTGCACAGGGTGTCCCTGGGGTTCCCTGGCTGTCCCGTACGTGTCCCTTGGGGTGCCCTGGAGGTCCCCTTGGTGTCCCTGGGGGTGCCCTGGGTGTCCCTGGGGTGCCCTGGCTGTCCCCAAGGTGTCCCTGGGGGGGCCCTGGCTGTCTCCTAGGTGTCCCTGGGGGTGCCCTGGGCGTCCCTGGGGTGCCCTGGGGTGCCCTGGCTCTCCCCTAGGTGTCCCTGGGGTGCCCTGGGTGTCCCTGGGGTGCCCTGGGGTGCCTTGGCTGTTTCCTAGTGTCAGGGGAGGTGCCCTGCCTGTCCCCTACGTGTCCCTGGGGGTGCCCTCGCTGTCCCTGGGGTGCCCTGGCTGTCCCCTAGGTGTCCCTTGGGGTGCCCTGGCAGTCCCCTTGGTGTCCCTGGGGGTGCCCTAGCTGTCACTAGGGTGCCCTGGCTGTGCCCTAGGTGTCCCTGGGGTGCCCTGGCTGTCCCCTAGGTGTCCCTGGGGGTGCCCTGCCTGTCCCCTAAGTGTCCTAGGGGGTGCCCTGGCTGTGCCCTCGGTGTCTCTGGGGGTGCCCTGGCTGTCCCTACGGTGCCCTGGCTGTCCCTTAGGTGTCCCTGGGTGTGCCCTGGGTGTCTCTGGGGTGCCCTGGCTGGCCCCTAGGTGTCCCTGGGGGTGTCCTGGGTGTCCCTGGGGGCGCCCAGGGTGTCCCTGGGGTTCCCTGGCTGTCCCGTAGGTGTCCCTGGGGGTGCCCTGGGTGTCCCTGGGGGTGCACAGGGTGTCCCTGGGGGTGCCCTGGCTGTCCCTGGGGGTGCACAGGGTGTCCCTGGGGTTTCCTGGCTGTCCCGTACGTGTCCCTGGGGGTGCCCTGGAGGTCCCCTAGGCGTCCCTGGGGGTGCCCTGGGTGTCCCTGGGGTGCCCTGGCTGTCCCCTAGCTGTACCTGGGGGGGCCCTGGCTGTCTCCTAGGTGTCCCTGGGGGTTCCCTGGCTGTCCCTGTGGGTGCCCTGGCTGTCCCCTACGTGTCCCTGGGGTGCCCTGGGTGTCCCTGGGGTGCCCTGGGGTGCCCTGGCTGTCCCCTAGGTGTCCCTGGGGGTGCTCTGGCTGTCCCTGGGGGAGCCATGGCTGTCCCCTTGGTGTCCCTGGGGGTGCCCAGGCTGTCCCTAGGGTGCCCTGGCTGTCCCCTCAGTGTCCCTGGGGGTGCCCTGCCTGTCCCCTCGGTGTCCTTGGGGGTGCCCTGGCTGTCCCTAGGGTGCCTTGGCTGTGCCCTAGGTGTCGCTGGGTGTGCCCTGGCTGTCCCCTAGGTGTCCCTGGGGGTGCCCCGGCTGTCCCCTACGTGTCCCTGGGGGTGCCCTGAGTGTCCCTGGGGGTGCCCTGGCTGTCCCCTAAGTGTCCTAGGGGGTACCCTGGCTGTCCCTAGGGTGCCCTGGCTGTCCCTTAGGTGTCCCTGGGTGTGCCCTGGGTGTCTCTGGGGATCCCTGGCTGTCCCCTAGGTGTCCCTGGGGGGGCCCTGACTGTCCCTGGGGGAGCCATGTCTGTCCCTGGGGGTGCCCTGATTGTTCCCTAGGTGTCCCTGGGGGGGTCCTGGATGTCTCTGGGGTTCCTTGGCTGTCCCCTAGGTGTCCCTGGGGGTGCCCTGGCTGTCCCCTACGTGTCCCTGGGGGTGCCCTGGGTGTCCCTGGGGTGCCCTGACTGTCCCCTAGGTGTCCCTGAGGGGGCCCTGGCTGTCTCCTAGGTGTCCCTGGGGGTGCTCTGCCTGTCCCCTAAGTGTCCTAGGGGGTGCCCTGGCTGTGCCCTCAGTGTCTCTGGGGGTGCCCTGGCTGTCCCTAGGGTGCCCTGGCTGTCCCTTAGGTGTCCCTGGGTGTGCCCTGGGTGTCTCTGGGGTGCCCTGGCTGTCCCCTAGCTGTCCCTGGGGGGGCCCTGGCTGTCCCCTAGGTGTCCCTGGGGGTGCTCTGGCTGTCCCTGGGGGAGCTATGGCTGTCCCCTAGGTGTCCCTGGGGGGGCCCTGGCTGTCCCCTAGGTGTCCCTGGGGGTGCCCTGGTTGTCCCTGGGGTGCCCTGACTGTCCCCTAGGTGTCCCTGGGGGGGCCCTGGCAGTCTCTGGGGTGCCCTGTCTATCCCCTACGTGTCCCTGAGGGTGCCCTGGCTGTCCCTGGAGTGCCCTGGCTGCCCCCTAGGTGTCCCTGGGGGTGCCCAGGCTGTCCCATAGGTGTCCCTGGGGGTGCCCTGGGTGTCCCTGGGGTGCCCTGACTGTCCCCTAGGTGTCCCTGGGGGGGCCCTGGCTGTCTCCTAGGTCTCCCTGGAAGTGCCCTGGCTGTCCCTGTGGGTGCCCTGGCTGTCCCTTAGGTGTCCCTGGGTGTGCCCTGGGTGTCTCTGGGGTGCCCTGGCTGTCCCTTAGGTGTCCCTGGGTGTGCCCTGGGTGTCTCTGGGGTGCCCTGGCTGTCCCCTAGCTGTCCCTGGGGCGGCCCTGACTGTCCCCTAGGTGTCCCTGGGGGTGCTCTGGCTGTCCCTGGGGGAGCTATGGCTGTCCCTTAGGTGTCCCTGGGGGGGCCCTGCCTGTCCCCTAGGTATCCTTGGGGGTGCCCTGGCTGTCCCTAGGGTGCCCTGGCTGTCCCCTCGGTGTCCCTGGGGGTGGCCTGCCTGTCCCCTAGGTGTCCTTGGGGGTGCCCTGGCTGTCCCTAGGGTGCCCTGGCTGTGCCCTCTGTGTCCCTGGGGGTGCCCTGGCTGTCCCTAGGGTACCCTGGCTGTCCCCTAGGTGTCCCTGGGGGTGCCCTGGGTTTGCCTGGGGTGCCCTGGCTGTCCTCTAGGTGTCCCTGGGGGTGCCCTGGGCGTCCCTGGGGATGCCCTGGCTGTCCCCTAGGTGTCCCTGGGGGTGCCCTGGATGTCCCTGGGGGGGCCCTGTCTGTCCCCTAGGTGTCCCTGGGGTAGCCCTGGCTGTGCCCTCGGTGTCCCGGAGGGTGCTCTGGCTGTCCCTAGGGTGCCCTGGCTGCGCCCTAGGTGTCCCTGGGGGTGCCCTGGCTGTCCCCTAGGTGTCCCTGGGGGTGCCCTGGGTGTCCCTGGGGGGCCCTGGCTGTCCCCTAGGTGTCCCTGGGGGTGCATTAGGTGTCCCTGGGGGTGCCCAGGGTGTCCCTGGGGTTCCCTGGCTGTCCCCTAGGTGTCCCTGCCTCGCTCGTATCCTCGACTCCGCCTCCGGCGCCTTGGTGACTCCCCTCCCAGTCTGGACCAGTGTGGCCTCACCCCCTCCCCTGGGGCCATCCGACCCATCCCAGTATAGACCAGTAAGGCACCGAGTGGCCACCATGGACCCCCACACGCCTGCCAGTTCATCCCAGTTCATCCCAGTCCACTCTTCATCCATCCCAGGTTTCTCTGGTCACCCTCCCCGTGCTCTCAGTCCATCCCAGTCCCGCAGGTGTTGGTGCTTGGGGCTTGATGAGCTGGTGCCTGTCCGCAACGTGGAGCGGCTCAAACGGGACCTCAGGGTGAGGGGGGGCGCGGATTTGGGGGGATCCTGGGGGTCCTGAGTTGTCGTGGAGGGGGTTTTTGGGTTGTGGGGGGTCTGGGGGGAGTCCTGGGGGCTGCTTTGGGTGCTTTGGGGGGTATTCGGGAGGTTTGGGCGGCCCATTTGAGGCATTAAAAACCTGAGGAGGGTTTTGATAGCTCCTGGAGGTGGAGGGGGCCGTGGGGGGGAGCTGGCTGTCCCAGGGGCTTCCTGGCTGTCCCTCGATGTCCCTGGGGTGCCCTGGCTGTCACTTAGGTGTCCCTCGGGGTGCCCTGGGTGTCCCTGGGGTGCCCTGGCTGTCCCCTTGGTGTCCCTGGGGGTACCCTGTGGGTCCCTGGGGTGTCCTGGGGGTGCCCTGGTGTCCCTGGGGGGGGCCTGGCTGTCCCCTAGGTGTCCCTGGGGGTGCCCTGGCTGTCCTCTAGGTGTCCCTGGGGGTGCCCTGGCTGTCCCTCGGGTTCCCTGGCTGTCCCCTAGGTGTCCCTGGGGTTGCCCTGGCTGTCTCTCGGGTTCCCTGGCTGTCCCCTAGGTGTCCCTGGGGGGGCCCTGGGTGTCCCTGGGGGTGCACATGGTGTCAGTGGGGTTCCCTGACTGTCCCGTTCGTGTCCCTGGGGTTCCCTGGAGGTCCCCTTGGTGTCCCTGGGGGTGCCCTGATTGTCCCTGGGCTGCCCTTGCTGTCCCCTAGGTGGTCCCTGGGGGTGCCCTGGAGGTCCCCTAGGTGTCCCTGGGGGTGCCCTCGCTGTCCCTGGGGTGCCATGGCTGTCCCCTAGGTGTCCCTGGGGGTCCCCGTGGTGTCCCTGGGGGTGCCCTGGCTGTCCCCTTGGTGTCCCTACGGTGCCCTGTCTGTGCCCTTGGTGTCCCTGGGGGTGCCCTGGCTGTCGCTAGGGTGCCCTGGCTGTCCCCTAGGTGTCCCTGGGGGTGCCCTGGCTGTCCCCAGGGTGCCCTGGCTGTGCCCTCGGTATCTCTGGGAGTGCCCTGGCTGTCCCTAGGGTGCCTTGGCTGCCCCCTCGGTGTCCCTGGGGGTGCCCTGGCTGTCCCCCTAGGTGTCCCTGGGGGGGCCCTGGCTGTCCCCTAGGTGTCCCTGGGGGTGCCCTAGGTGTCCCCTGGGGGTGCCCGGGGTGTTCCTGGGGTGCCCTGGCTGTCCCCAAGGTGTCCCTGTGGGTGCCCAGAGTGTCCCTGCGAGTGCCCTGGCTGTCCCCTAGGGGTCTCTGGGGTTTCCCTGGCTGTCCCATCAGTGTCCCCTGGGGGTGCCCTGGCTGTCCCCTAGGTCTCCCTGGGGGTGCCCTGGGTGTCCCCTGGGGGTGCCCTGGCTGTCCCCTAGGTGTCCCTGGGGGTGCCCTGTGGGGTCCCTGGGGTGCCCTGGGGGCGCCCTGGTGTCCCTGGGGGTGCCCTGGCTGTCCCCTAGGTGTCCTTGGGGGTCCCCTGGCTGTCCCTGGAATGCCCTGGCTGTCCCCTTGGTGTCCCTGGGGGTGCCCTGACCTTCCCCTAGCTGTCCCTGGGGGTGCCCTGGCTGTCCCTGGGGTGCCATGGGCTGTCGTCTACGTGTCCCTGGGGGGTGCCCTGGCTGTCCCCTCGGTGTCCCTGGGGGTGCCCTGCCTTTCCCCTAGGTGTCCTTGGGGGGGCCCTGGCTGTCCCCTAGGTGCCCTGGGGGTGCCCTGCCTGTCCCCTAGGTGTCCCTGGGGGTGCCATGCCTGTCCCCTAGGTGTCCCTGGGGTAGCCCTGGCTGTGCCCTCGGTGTCCCGGAGGGTGCTCTGGCTGTCCCTAGGGTGCCCTGGCTGCGCCCTAGGTGTCCCTGGGGGTGCCCTGGCTGTCCCCTAGGTGTCCCTGGGGGTGCCCTGGGTGTCCCTGGGGGGCCCTGGCTGTCCCCTAGGTGTCCCTGGGGGGTGCATTAGGTGTCCCTGGGGGTGCCCAGGGTGTCCCTGGGGTTCCCTGGCTGTCCCCTAGGTGTCCCTGCCTCGCTCGTATCCTCGACTCCGCCTCCGGCGCCTTGGTGACTCCCCTCCCAGTCTGGACCAGTGTGGCCTCACCCCCTTCCCCTGGGGCCATCCGACCCATCCCAGTATAGACCAGTAAGGCACCGAGTGGCCACCATGGACCCCCACACGCCTGCCAGTTCATCCCAGTTTCATCCCAGTCCACTCTTCATCCATCCCAGGTTTTCTCTGGTCACCCTCCCCGTGCTTCTCAGTCCATCCCAGTCCCGCAGGTGTTGGTGCTTGGGGCTTGATGAGCTGGTGCCTGGTCCGCAACGTGGAGCGGCTCAAACGGGACCTCAGGGTGAGGGGGGCGCGGATTTGGGGGGATCCTGGGGGGTCCTGAGTTGTCGTGGAGGGGGTTTTTAGGGTTGTGGGGGGTCTGGGGGGAGTCCTGGGGGCTGCTTTGGGTGCTTTGGGGGGTATTCGGGAGGTTGGGCGGCCCATTTGAGGCATTAAAAACCTGAGGAGGGTTTTGATAGCTCCTGGAGGTGGAGGGGGCCGTGGGGGGGAGCTGGCTGTCCCAGGGGCTTCCTGGCTGTCCCTCGATGTCCCTGGGGTGCCCTGGCTGTCACTTAGGTGTCCCTCGGGGTGCCCTGGGTGTCCCTGGGGTGCCCTGGCTGTCCCCTTGGTGTCCCTGGGGGTACCCTGTGGGTCCCTGGGGTGTCCTGGGGGTGCCCTGGTGTCCCTGGGGGGGGCCTGGCTGTCCCCTAGGGTGGTCCCTGGGGGTGCCCTGGCTGTCCTCTAGGTGTCCCTGGGGGTGCCCTGGCTGTCCCTCGGGTTCCCTGGCTGTCCCCTAGGTGTCCCTGGGGGTTGCCCTGGCTGTCTCTCGGGTTCCCTGGCTGTCCCCTAGGTGTCCCTGGGGGGGCCCCTGGGTGTCCCTGGGGGTGCACATGGTGTCAGTGGGGTTCCTGACTGTCCCGTTCGTGTCCCTGGGGTTCCTGGAGGTCCCCTTGGTGTCCCTGGGGGTGCCCTGATTGTCCCTGGGCTGCCCTTGCTGTCCCCTAGGTGTCCCTGGGGGTGCCCTGGAGGTCCCCCTAGGTGTCCCTGGGGGTGCCCTCGCTGTCCCTGGGGTGCCATGGCTGTCCCCTAGGTGTCCCTGGGGGTCCCCGTGGTGTCCCTGGGGGTGCCCTGGCTGTCCCCTTGGTGTCCCTACGGTGCCCTGTCTGTGCCCTTGGTGTCCCTGGGGGGTGCCCTGGCTGTCGCTAGGGTGCCCCTGGCTGTCCCCTAGGTGTCCCTGGGGGTGCCCTGGCTGTCCCCAGGGTGCCCTGGCTGTGCCCTCGGTATCTCTGGGAGTGCCCTGGCTGTCCCCTAGGGTGCCTTGGCTGCCCCCTCGGTGTCCCTGGGGGTGCCCTGGCTGTCCCCTAGGTGTCCCTGGGGGGGCCCTGGCTGTCCCCTAGGTGTCCCTGGGGGGTGCCCTAGGGTGTCCCTGGGGGTGCCCGGGGTGTTCCTGGGGTGCCCTGGCTGTCCCCAAGGTGTCCCTGTGGGTGCCCAGAGTGTCCCTGCGAGTGCCCTGGCCTGTCCCCCTAGGGTCTCTGGGTTTCCCTGGCTGTCCCCATCAGTGTCCCTGGGGGTGCCCTGGCTGTCCCCTAGGTCTCCCCTGGGGGGTGCGCCTGGGTGTCCCTGGGGGTGCCCTGGCTGTCCCCTAGGTGTCCCTGGGGGTGCCCTGTGGGTCCCTGGGGTGCCCTGGGGGCGCCCTGGTGTCCCTGGGGGGTGCCCTGGCTGTCCCCTAGGTGTCCCTGGGGGTCCCCTGGCTGTCCCTGGAATGCCCTGGCTGTCCCCTTGGTGTCCCTGGGGGGTGCCCTGACCTTCCCCTAGCTGTCCCTGGGGGTGCCCTGGCTGTCCCTGGGGTGCCATGGCTGTCGTCTACGTGTCCCTGGGGGTGCCCTGGCTGTCCCCTCGGTGTCCCTGGGGGTGCCTCTGCCTTTCCCCTAGGTGTCCTTGGGGGGGCCCTGGCTGTCCCCTAGGTGTCCCCTGGGGGTGCCCTGCCTGTCCCCTAGGTGTCCCTGGGGGTGCCATGCCTGTCCCCTAGGTGTCCCTGGGGGTGCCCTGGCTGTCCCTAGGGTGCCCTGGCTGTCCCCTAGGTGTCTCTGGGGCGTGCCCTGCCTGTCCCCTCGGTGTCCCTGGGGGTGCCCTGGCTGTCCCTAGGGTGCCCCTTGCTGTCCCCTAGGTGTCCCTGGGGGTGCCCTGGTTGTGCCCTCGGTGTCCTTGAGGGTGCCCTGGCTGTCCCTAGGGTGCCCTGGCTGTGCCCTTAGTGTCCCTGGGGTGCCCTGGCTGTCCCCAGGGTTGCCCTGGCTGTGCCCTCCGTTTCTCTGGGGGTGCCCTGGCTGTCCCTAGGGTACCCTGGCTGTCCCCTAGGTGTCCTTGGGGGTGCCCTGGCTGTCCCTAGGGTGCCCTGGCTGTGCCCTCAGTGTCTCTGGGGGTGCCCTGCCTGTCCCCTCGTGTCCCTGGGGGTGCCCTGGCTGTCCCTAGGGTGCTCTGGCTGTCCCCTAGGTGTCCCTGGGGGTTCCCTGGCTGTGCCCCTCGGTGTCCCTGAGGGTGCCCTGGCTGTCACTAGGGTGCCCTGGCTGTGCCCTAGGTGTCCCTGGGGTGCCCTGGCTATCCCGTCAGTGTCCCTGGGGGTGCCGTGGCTGTCCCTAGGGTGCCCTGGCTGTCCCCTAGGGGTCTCTGGGGGTGCCCTGCCTGTCCCCCTAGGTGTCCCTGGGGGTGCCCTGGTTGTCCCTGGTGGTGCCCTGGCTGTCCCCTACGTGTCCCTGGGGGTGCCCAGGGTGTCCCTTAGGTGTCCCTGGGGGTGCCCTTGCTGTCCAGTTGCTGTCCCTGGGGGTACCCTGGCTGTCCCTGGGGTGCTCTGGATGTCCCCTTGGTGTCCCTGGGGGTGCCCTGGCTGTCCCCTTGGTGTCCCCTAGGGTGCCCTGTCTGTGCCCTTGGTGTCCCTGGGGGTGCCCTGGCTGTCCCTAGGGGTGCTCTGGCTGTCCCCTAGGTGTCCCCTGGGGGTGCCCTGGCTGTCCCCAGGGTGGCCTGGCTGTGCCCTCGGTGTCTCTGGGGGTGTCCTGGCTGTCCCTATGGTGCCCTGGCTGTGCCCTCAGTGTCTCTGGGGGGTGCCCCTGCCTGTCCCCTAGGTGTCCTTGGGGGTGCCCTGGCTGTGCCCTCGGTGTCCCTGGGGGTGGCCTGCCTGTCCCCTAGGTGTCCTTGGGGGTGCCCTGGCTGTCCCTAGGGTGCCCTGGCTGTGCCCTCTGTGTCCCTGGGGGTGCCCTGGCTGTCCCTAGGGGTGCCCTGGCTGTCCCCTAGGTGTCTCTGGGATTGCCCTGGGTGTGCCTGGGGTGCCCTGGCTGTGCTCTAGGTGTCCTGGGGGTGACCTGGGTGTCCCTGGGGATGCCCTGGCTGACCCCTAGGTGTCCCTGGGGGTGCCCTGGCTCTCTTTAGGGTGCCCTGGCTGTCCCTTAGGTGTCCCTGGGGGTGCCCTGCCTCTCCCTGGGGGTGCCCTGGGTGTCCCTGGGGTGCCCTGGCTGTCCTCTAGGTGTCCCTGGGGGGGCCCTGGCTTTCCCCTAGGTGTCCCTGGGGGTGCCCTAGGTGTCCCTGGGAGTGCCCTGCGTGTCCTTGGGGTGCCCTGGCTGTCCCCATAATGTCCCTGTGGGTGCCCAGAGTGTCCCTGGGAGTGCCCTGGCTGTCCCCTAGGGGTCGCTGGGGGTGCCCTGGCTGTCCCGTAGGTGTCCCTGGGGGTGCCATGGGTGTCCCTGGAGTGCCCTGGCTGTCCCCTAAATGTCTCTGGGGGTGCCCTGGCTTTCCCCTCGGTGTCCCTGGGGGTGCCCTGACTGTCTTTAGGGTGCCCTGGCTGTCCCCTAGGTGTCCCTGGGGGTGCCCTGCCTGTCCTTGGGGGTGCCCTGGCTGTCACCTAGGTGTCCCTGGGGGGGCCCTGGCTGTCCCCATGGTGTCCCTGTGGGTGCCCAGAGTGTCCCTGGGAGTGCCCTGGCTGTCCCCTAGGGGTCGCTGGGGGTGCCCTGGCTGTCCCGTAGGTGTCCCTGGGAGTGCCCTGGGTGTCCCTGGGGTGCTCTGGATGTCCCCTTGGTGTCCCTGGGGGTGCCCTGGCTGTCCCCTTGGTGTCCCTAGGGTGCCCTGTCTGTGCCCTTGGTGTCCCTGGGGGTGCCCTGGCTGTCCCTAGGGTGCCCTGGCTGTCCCCTAGGTGTCCCTGGGGGCGCCCTGGCTGTCCCCAGGGTGCCCTGGCTGTGCCCCCGGTGTCTCTGGGGGTGTCCTGGCTGTCCCTATGGTGCCCTGGCTGTGCCCTCAGTGTCTCTGGGGGTGCCCTGCCTGTCCCCTCGGTGTCCTTGCGGGTGCCCTGGCTGTCCCCTCGGTGTCCCTGGGAATGGCCTGCCTGTCCCCTAGGTGTCCTTGGAGGTGCCCTGGCTGTCCCTAGGGTGCCCTGGCTGTGCCCTCTGTGTCCCTGGGGGTGCCCTGGCTGTCCCTAGGGTGCCCTGGCTCTCCCCTAGGTGTCCCTGGGGGTGCCCTGCCTGTCCCTGGGGGTGCCCTGGCTGTCCCCTAGGTGTCCCTGGGGGGGCCCTGGCTGTCCCCTAGGTGTCCCTGGCTGTCCCCTAGGTGTCCGTGGGAGTGCCCTGGGTGTCCCTGGGCTGCCCTGGCTGTCCCCATGTTGTCCCTGTGGGTGCCCCGAGTGTCCCTGGGAGTGCCCTGGCTGTCCCCTAGGTGTCCCTGGGGGTGCCCAGGGTGTCCCTGGGGTTCCCTGGCTGTCCCCTAGGTGTCCCTGGGGGGGCCCTGGGTGTCCCTGGGGGTGCCCTGGGTGTCCCGTCAGTGTCCCTGGGGGTGCCCTGCCTGTCCCCTAGGTGTCCCTGGGGGGGCCCTGGGTGTCCCTGGGGGTGCCCTGGCTGTCCCCTAGGTGTCCCTGGGGGTGCACTGGATGTCCCTGGGGGGGGCCCTGGCTGTCCTCTAGGTGTCCCTGGGGGTGCCCTGGCTTTCCCCTCGCTGTCCCTGGGTGTGCCCTGCCTGTCCCCTAGGTGTCCCTGCGGGTGCCCGGCGTGTCCCTGGGGTGCCCTGGCTGTCCCCTAGGTGTCCCTTGGGTGCCCTAGGTGTCCCTGGGGATGCCCTGGCTGTCCCTAGGGTGCCCTGGAGGGTCCCCTACGTGGCCCTGGGCGTGCCCTGCCTGTCCCCTAGGTGTCCCTGGGGGTGCCCTGCCTGTCCCCTTGGTTTCCCTGGGGTCCCTGGCTGTCCCCTAGGTGTCACTGGGGGTGCCCTGGCTGTCCCCTTGGTGTCCCTGGGGTGCCCTGGCTGTCCCCTAGGTGTCGCTGGGGGTGCCCTGGCTGTCCCCTTGGTGTCCCTGGGGTGCCCTGGCTGTCCCCTAGGTGTCCCTGGGGGTTCCCTGGCTGTCCCCTTGGTGTCCCTGGGGTGCCCTGGCTGTCCCCTAGGTGTCCCTGGGGGTGCCCTGGCTGTCCTTGGGGTGTTCGGGCTGTCCCGTTGGTGTCCCTGGCGGTACCCTGGCTGTTCCCTAGCTGTCCCTTGGGGTGCCCTGGCTGTCCCTGGGGTGCCCTGGGGGTGCCCTGCCTGTCCTCTAGGTGTCCCTGGGGGTGCCCTGGCTGTCCCCTAGGTGTCCTTGGGGGTGCCCTGGCTGTCCCCTAGGCGACCCTTGGGGTGCCCTGGGTGTCCCTGGGGTGCCCTGGCTGTCCCCTAGGTGTCCCTTGGGGTGCCCTGGGTGTCCCTGAGGGTACCCAGGCTGTCCCTAGGGTGCCCTGGCTGTGCCCTTGGTGTCCCTGGGGGTGCCCTGGCTGTCCCTGGAGTGCCCTGGCTGTTCCCTAGGTGTCCCTGGGGGTGCCCTGGGTGTCCCTGGGGGTGCCCTGGCTGTCCCCTTCGTGTCTTGGGGGTGCCCTGGCTGTCCCTAGGGTGCCCTGGCTGTCCCCTAGGTGTCCCTGGGGGGGCCCTGGGTGTCTCTGGGGGCGCCCAGGCTGTCCCTGGGATTCCCTGGCTGTCCCGTACGTGTCCCTGGGGTTCCCTGGAGGTCCCCTAGGTGTCCCTGGGGGTTCCCTCGCTGTCCCTGGGGTGCCCTGGCTGTCTTTTCGGCGACCCTGGGGGTGCCCTGGGTGTCCCTGGAGTGCCCTGGCTGTCCCCTTCATGTCCCTGGGGGTGCCCTGGCTGTCCCCTAGGTGTCCCTGGGGGTGCCCTGGGTGTCCCTGGAGTGCCCTGGCTGTCCCCTACATGTCCCTAGGGGTGCCCTGGCTGTCCCCTAGGTGTCCCTGGGGGTGTCCTGCCTTCTCCTAGGTGTCCCTGGGGGTGCCCTGGCTTTCCCCTCGGTGTCCCTGGGGGTGCCCTGCCTGTCTCCTAGGTGTCCCTGGGGGTGCCCTGCGTGTCCCTGGGAGTGCCCTGGCTGTCCCCTAGGGGTCTCTGGGGGTGCCCTGGCTGTCCCGTCAGTGTCCCTGGGGGTGCCCTGCCTTTCCCCTAGGTGTCCCTGGGGGTGCCCTGCCTCTCCCCTAGGTGTCGTTGGGGGTGCCCTGGGTGTCCCTGGGGGTGCCCTGCCTGTCCCCTAGGTGTCCCTGGGGGTGCCCTGTTTGTCCCTGGGGTGCCCTGGCTGTCCTTTTGGTGTCCCTGGTGGTGCCCTGTGGGTCCCTGGGGTGCCCTGGGGGTGCTCTGGTGTCCCTGAGGGTGCCCAGGCTGTCCCCTAGGTGTCCCTGGGGGTGCCCTGGCTGTCCCTGGAGTGCCCTGGCTGTCCCCTAGGTGTCCCTGGGGGGGCCCTGGCTGTCCCCTAGGTGTCCCTGGGGGTGCCCTTCCTGTCCTCTAGGTGTCCCCTGGGGGTTCCTTGGCTGTCCCTCGGGTTCCCTGGCTGTCCCCTAGGTGTCCCTGGTGGTGCCCAGGGTGTCCCTGGGGTTCCCTGGGTGTCCTGTACGTGTCCCTTGGGGTGCCCTGGGGGTCCCTGGAGTGCCCTGGCTGTCCCCTAAATGTCCCTGGGGGTGCCCTGGCTGTCCCCTAGGTGTCCCTGGGGGTGCCCTGGCTGTCCCCTAGGTGTCCCTGGGGGTGCCCTAGGTTTCCCTGGGGGTGCCCTGGGTGTCCCTAGGGTGCCCTGGCTGTCCCCAAGGTGTCCCTGTGGGTGCCCAGAGTGTCCCTGCGAGTGCCCTGGCTGTCCCCTAGGGGTCTCTGGGGTTGCCCTGGCTGTCCCGTCAGTGTCCCTGCGGGTGCCCTGCCTGTCCCCTAGGTGTCCCTGGGGGTGCCCTGGCTGTCCCCTAGGTGTCCCTGGGGGTGCCCTGGCTGTCCCTGGAGTGCCCAGGCTGTCCCCTAGGTGTCCCTGGGGGGGCCCTGGCTGTCCCCTAGGTGTCCCTGGGGGTGCCCTTCCTGTCCCCTAGGTGTCCCTGGGGGTGCCCTGGCTGTCCTCTAGGTGTCCCTGGGGGTGCCCTGGGTGTCCCTGGGGTTCCCTGGGTGTCCCTTAGGTGTCCCTGGGGGTGCCCTGGCTGTCCCCTAGGTGTCCCTGGGGGTGCCATGGCTGTCCCCTTGGTGTCCCTGGGGGTGCCCTGGCTGTCCCTAGGGTGCCCTGGCTGTGCCCTAGGGGTCCCTGGGGGTGCCCTGGCTGTCCCTAGGGTGCCCTGGCTGTCACCTAGGTGTCCCTGGGGGTGTGCTGGTGTCCCTCGGGGTGCCCTTGCTGTCCCCTAGGTGTCCCTGGGGGTGCCCTGGCTGTCCCTGGAGTGCCCTGGCTGTCCCCTAGGTGTCCCTGGGTGTACCCTGCCTGTCTCCTAGGTGTCCCTGGGGGTGCCCTGGCTCTCCCCTAGGTGTCCCTGGGGGTGCCCTGGCTGTCCCTAGGGTGCCCTTGCTGTGCCCTCGGTGTCCCTGGGGGTGCTCTGGCTGTCCCCTAGGTGTCCCTGGGGGTGCCCTGGGTGTGCCTGGAGTGCCCTGGCTGTCCCCTAGGTGGCCCTGGGGCTGCCCTGGGTGTCCCTGGGAGTGCCCTGGAGGTCCCCTAGGTGTCCCTGGGGGTGCCCTGGCTGTCCCTGGGGTGCCCTGGGTGTCCCCATTGTGGTGTCCCTGGGGGTGCCCTGGCTGTGCCCTCGGTGTCCCTGGGGGTGCCCTGGCTGTCTCTAGGGTGCCCTGGCTGTCCCCTAGGTGTCCCTGGGTGTGCCCTGGCTGTCCCTGGGCGTGCACAGGGTGTCCCTTGGGTTCCCTGGCTGTCCCCTAGGTATCGCGGGGGGGCCCTGGCTGTCCCCTAGGTGTCCCTGGGGGTGCCCTGGGTGTCCCTGGGGGTGCCCTGGGTGTCCCTGGGGGGGCCCTGGCTGTCCCCTAGGTGTCCCTGGGTTGCCCTGGCTGTCCCCTAGGTGTCCCTGCCTCGCTCGTATCCTCGACTCCGCCTCCGGCGCCATGGTGACTCCCCTCCCAGTCTGGACCAGTGTGGCCTCACCCCCTCCCCTGGGGCCATCCGACCCATCCCAGTATAGACCAGTAAGGCACCGAGTGGCCACCATGGACCCCCACACGCCTGCCAGTTCATCCCAGTTCATCCCAGTCCACTCTTCGTCCATCCCAGGTTTCTCTGGTCACCCTCCCAGTGCTCTCAGTCCATCCCAGTCCCGCAGGTGTTGGTGCTTGGGGCTTGATGAGCTGGTGCCTGTCCGCAACGTGGAGCGGCTCAAACGGGACCTCAGGGTGAGGGGGGCGCGGATTTGGGGGGATCCTGGGGGTCCTGAGTTGTCGTGGAGGGGGTTTTTGGGTTGTGGGGGGTCTGGGGGGAGTCCTGAGGGCTGCTTTGGGTGCTTTGGGGGGTATTCGGGAGGTTTGGGCGGCCCATTTGAGGCATCAAAGAACCTGAGGAGGGTTTTGATAGCTCCTGGAGGTGGAGGGGGCCGTGGGGGTGAGCTGGCTGTCCCAGGGGGTTCCTGGCTGTCCCTCGATGTCCCTGGGGTGCTCTGGCTGTCACTTAGGTGTCCCTCGGGGTGCCCTGGCTGTCCCTAGGGTGCCCCACCTGTCCCCTAGGTGTCCCTGGGGTGCCCTGACTGTCCCTAGGTGTCCCTGGGGGTACCCTGGCTGTCCCTGGAGGTGCCCTGCCTGTCCCTTAGGTGTCCCTGGGGGTGCCCAGGCTGTCCCCTAGGTGTCCCTGGGCGTGCCCATGGTGTTCCTGGGGTTCCTTGGCTGTCCCCTAGGTGTCCCTGGGGGGGCACTGGGTGTCCCTGGGGTGACCTGGCTGTCCCTAGGGTGCCCGGGAGGTCGCCTACGTGTCCCTGGGGTACCCTGGGTGTCCCTGGGGTGCCCTGGCTGTCCCCTAGGTGACCCTGGGGGTGCCGTGGCTGTCCCCTAGGTGTCCCTGGGGGTCCCCTTGGTGTCCCTGGGGGTGCCCTGGCTGTCCCCTAGGTGTCCCTGGGGGTGCCCTGCCTGTCCCTGGAGTGCCCTGGCTGGCCCCTAGGTCTCTCTTGGGGTGCCCTGGCTGTCCCTTAGGTGTCCCGGGGGTGCCCTGGCTGTCCCCTAGGTGTCCCTGGGGGTGCACTGGATGTCCCTGGGGGGGCCCTGGCTGTCCTCTAGGTGTCCCTGGGGCTGCCCTGCTTTCCCCTCGCTGTCCCTGGGGGTGCCCTGCCTGTCCCCTAGGTGTCCCTGCGGGTGCCCGGCGTGTCCCTGGGGTGCCCTGGCTGTCCCCTAGGTGTCCCTGGGGTGCCCTAGGTGTCCCTGGGAGTGCCCTGGCTGTCTCTAGGGTGCCCTGGAGGTCCCCTACGTGGCCCTGGGCGTGCCCTGCCTGTCCCCTAGGTGTCCCTGGGGGTGCCCTGGCTGTCCCCTTGGTGTTCCTGGGGTGCCCTGGCTGTCCCCTAGGTGTCCCTGGGGGTGCCCTGGCTGTCCCCTTGGTGTCCCTGGGGTGCCCTGGCTGTCCCCTAGGTGTCCCTGGGGGTGCCCTGGCTGTCCTTGGGATGTTCGGGCTGTCCCCTTGGTGTCCCTGGGGGTACCCTGGCTGTTCCCTAGCTGTCCCTTGGGGTGCCCTGGCTGTCCCTGGGGTGCCCTGGGGGTGCCCTGCCTGTCCTCTAGGTGTCCCTGGGGGTGCCCTGGCTGTCCCCTAGGTGTCCCTGGGGTGCCCTGGCTGTCCCCTAGGTGTCCCTTGGGGTGCCCTGGGTGTCCCTGAGGGTACCCTGGCTGTCCCTAGGGTGCCCTGGCTGTGCCCTTGGTGTCCCTGGGGGTTCCCTGGCTGTCCCTAGGGTGCCCTGGCTGTCCCCTAGCTGTCCCTGGGGGTGCCCTGGCTGTCCCTTGAGTGCCCTGGCTGTCCCCTAGGTGTCCCTGGGGGTGCCCTGGCTGTCTCTAGGGTGCCCTGGCTGTCCCCTAGGTGTCCCTGGGGGCGCCCTGGGTGTCCCTGGGGGCGCCCAGGGTGTCCCTGGGATTCCCTGGAAGTCCCGTACGTGTCCCTGGGGTTCCCTGGAGGTCCCCTAGGTGTCCCTGGGGGTGCCCTCGCTGTCCTTGGGGTGCCCTGGCTGTCCCCTCGGCGACCCTGGGGGTGCCCTGAGTGTCCATGGGGTGCCATGGCTGTCCCCTAGGTGTCCCTGGGGGTGCCCTGGCTGTCCCCTAGGTGTCCCTGGGGGTGCCTTGGGTGTCCCTGGAGTGCCCTTGCTGTCCCCTATATGTCCCTAGGGGTGCCCTGGCTGTCCCCTAGGTGTCCCTGGGGGTGTCCTGCCTTCTCCTAGGTGTCCCTGGGGGTGCCCTGGCTTTCCCCTCGGTGTCCCTGGGGGTGCCCTGCCTGTCTCCTAGGTGTCCCTGGGGGTGCCCTGCCTGTCCCCTAGGTTTCGTTGGGGGTTCCCTGGGTGTCCCTGGGGGTGCCCTGCCTGTCCCCTAGGTGTCCCTGGGAGTGCCCTAGGTGTCCCTGGGGTGCCCTGGCTGTCCCCTTGGTGTCCCTGGTGGTGCCCTGTGGGTCCCTGGGGTGCCCTGGGGGTGCTCTGGTGTCCCTGGGGGTGCCCTGGCTGTCCCCTAGGTGTCCCTGGTGGTGCCCAGGGTGTCCCTGGGGTTCCCTGGCTGTCCCCTAGGTGTCCCTGGCTGTCCCCTAGGTGTCCCTGGTGGTGCCCAGGGTGTCCCTGGGGTTCCCTGGGTGTCCTGTACGTGTCCCTGGAGGTGCCCTCGGTGTCCCTGCGAGTGCCCTGGGTGTCCCCTAGGGGTCTCTGGGGTTGCCCTGGCTGTCCCCTCAGTGTCCCTGGGTGTACCCTGCCTGTCCCCTAGGTGTCCCTGTGGGTGCCCTGCCTGTCCCTTAGGCGTCCCTCGGGGTGCCCTGGGTGTCCCTGGGGGTGCTAGGCTGTCCCCTAGGTTTCCCTGGGGTGCCCTGGCTGTCCCCTTGGTGTCCCTGCGGGTGCCCTGTGGGTCCCTGGGGGTGCCCTGGTGTCCCTGTGGGTGCCCTGGCTGTCCCCTAGGTGTCCCTGGGGGTGCCCTGGCTGTCCCTGGAGTGCCCTGGCTGTCCCCTAGGTGTCCCTGAGGGGGCCCTGGCTGTCCCCTAGGTGTCCCTGGGGGTGCCCTTCCTGTCCCCTAGGTGTCCCTGGGGTTCCCTGGCTGTCCCCTAGGTGTCCCTGGGGGGGCCCTGGGTGTCCCTGGGGGTGCCCAGGGTGTCCCTTAGGTGTCCCTGGGGGTGCCCTTGCTGTCCCCTAGGTGTCCCTGGGTGTGCCCTGGCTGTCCCTGGGGTGCCATGGCTGTCCCTCGGGTGCCCTGGCTGTCTCCTCGGTGTCCCTGGGGGTGCCCTGGGTGTCCCTGGGGTGCCCTGGCTATCCCCTAGGTGTCCCTGGGGGGGCCCTGGCTGTCCCCTAGGTGTCCCTGGGGGTGCCCTGCCTGTCCCTAGGGTGCCCTGGCTGTCCCCTACGTGTCCCTGGGGGTGCCCTGGCGGTCCCTAGGGTGCCCTGGCTGTCCCCTCGGTGTCCCTGGGGGTGCCCTGGGTGTCCCTGGGGTGCCCTGGCTGTCCCCTACGTGTCCCTGGGGGTGCCCAGGCTGTCCCCTAGGTGTCCCTGGGCGTGCCCATGGTGTTCCTGGGGTTCCTTGGCTGTCCCCTAGGTGTACCTGGGGGGGAACTGGGTGTCCCTGGGGTGACCTGGCTGTCCCTAGGGTGCCCGGGAGGTCGCCTACGTGTCCCTGGGGTACCCTGGGTGTCCCTGGGCTGCCCTGGGGTGCCCTGGCTGTCCCGTAGGTGTCCCTGGGCTGCCCTGGCTGTCCTTGGGGTGCCCTGGCTGTGCCCTTGGTTTCCCTGAGGGTGCCCTGGCTGTCCCCTTGGTGTCCCTGGGGGTGCCCTGCCTGTCCCCTAGGTGTCCCTGGGGGTGCCCTGGCTGTCCCTAGGGTGCCTTGGCTGTGCACTCGATGTCTCTGTGGGTGCCCTGTCTGTCCCTAGGGTGCCCTGGCTGTGCCCTCAATGTCTCTGGGGGTGCCCTAGGTGTCCCTGGGGGTGATCTCGGTGTCCCTGGGGTGCCCTGGCTGTCCCCTAGGTGTCCCTGGGGGTGCCCTAGCTGTCACTGGGGTGCCATGGCTGTCCTGTACGTGTCCCTGGGGGTGCCCTGGGTGTCCCTGGGGTGCCCTGGGGGTGCCCTGCCTGTCCCCTAGGTGTCCCTGGGGGTGCCCTGGCTGTCCCCTCGGTGTCCCTGGAGGTGCCCTGCCTGTGCCCTAGGTGTCCCTGGGGGGGCCCTGGGTGTCCCTGGGGGTGCCCAGGGTGTCCCTGGGGTTCCCTGGCTGTCCCGTACGTGTCCCTGGGGTTCCCTGGAGGTCCCCTAGGTGTTCCTGGGAATGCCCTGGCTGTCCCTGGAGTGCCCAGGCTGTCCCCTAGGTGTCCCTGGGGGGGCCCTGGCTGTCCCCTAGGTGTCCCTGGGGGTGCCCTTCCTGTCCCCTAGGTGTCCCTGGGGGTGCCCTGGCTGTCCTCTAGGTGTCCCTGGGGGTGCCCTGGGTGTCCCTGGGGTTCCCTGGGTGTCCCTTAGGTGTCCCTGGGGGTGCCCTTGCTGTCCCCTAGGTGTCCCTGGGGGTGCCATGGCTGTCCCCTTGGTGTCCCTGGGGGTGCCCTGGCTGTCCCTAGGGTGCCCTGGCTGTGCCCTAGGGGTCCCTGGGGGTGCCCTGGCTGTCCCTAGGGTGCCCTGGCTGTCACCTAGGTGTCCCTGGGGGTGTGCTGGTGTCCCTCGGGGTGCCCTTGCTGTCCCCTAGGTGTCCCTGGGGGTGCCCTGGCTGTCCCTGGAGTGCCCTGGCTGTCCCCTAGGTGTCCCTGGGTGTACCCTGCCTGTCCCCTAGGTGTCCCTGGGGGTCCCCTTGCTGTCCCCTAGGTGTCCCTGGGGGTGCCCTGGCTGTCCCTAGGGTGCCCTTGCTGTGCCCTCGGTGTCCCTGGGGGTGCTCTGGCTGTCCCCTAGGTGTCCCTGGGGGTGCCCTGGGTGTGCCTGGAGTGCCCTGGCTGTCCCCTAGGTGGCCCTGGGGCTGCCCTGGGTGTCCCTGGGGGTGCCCTGGAGGTCCCCTAGGTGTCCCTGGGGGTGCCCTGGCTGTCCCTGGGGTGCCCTGGGTGTCCCCATTGTGTCCTTGGGGGGGCCCTGCCTGTCCTCTCGGTGTCCCTGGGGGTGCCCTGGCTGTGCCCTCGGTGTCCCTGGGGGTGCCCTGGCTGTCCCTAGGGTGCCCTGGCTGTCCCCTAGGTGTCCCTGGGTGTGCCCTGGCTGTCCCTGGGCGTGCACAGGGTGTCCCTTGGGTTCCCTGGCTGTCCCCTAGGTATCGCGGGGGGGGGCCCTGGCTGTCCCCTAGGTGTCCCTGGGGGTGCCCTGGGTGTCCCTGGGGGTGCCCTGGGTGTCCCTGGGGGGGCCCTGGCTGTCCCCTAGGTGTCCCTGGGTTGCCGTGGCTGTCCCCTATGTGTTCCTGCCTCGCTCGTATCCTCGACTCCGCCTCCGGCGCCATGGTGACTCCCCTCCCAGTCTGGACCAGTGTGGCCTCACCCCCTCCCCTGGGGCCATCCGACCCATCCCAGTATAGACCAGTAAGGCACCGAGTGGCCACCATGGACCCCCACACGCCTGCCAGTTCATCCCAGTTCATCCCAGTCCACTCTTCGTCCCTCCCAGGTTTCTCTGGTCACCCTCCCAGTGCTCTCAGTCCATCCCAGTCCCGCAGGTGTTGGTGCTTGGGGCTTGATGAGCTGGTGCCTGTCCGCAACGTGGAGCGGCTCAAACGGGACCTCAGGGTGAGGGGGGCGCGGATTTGGGGGGATCCTGGGGGTCCTGAGTTGTCGTGGAGGGGGTTTTTGGGTTGTGGGGGGTCTGGGGGGAGTCCTGAGGGCTGCTTTGGGTGCTTTGGGGGGTATTCGAGAGGTTTGGGCGGCCCATTTGAGGCATCAAAGAACCTGAGGAGGGTTTTGATAGCTCCTGGAGGTGGAGGGGGCCGTGGGGGTGAGCTGGCTGTCCCAGGGGGTTCCTGGCTGTCCCTCGATGTCCCTGGGGTGCTCTGGCTGTCACTTAAGTGTCCCTCGGGGTGCCCTGGCTGTCCCTAGGGTGCCCCACCTGTCCCCTAGGTGTCCCTGGGGTGCCCTGACTGTCCCTAGGTGTCCCTGGGGGTACCCTGGCTGTCCCTGGAGGTGCCCTGCCTGTCCCTTAGGTGTCCCTGGGGGTGCCCAGGCTGTCCCCTAGGTGTCCCTGGGCGTGCCCATGGTGTTCCTGGGGTTCCTTGGCTGTCCCCTAGGTGTCCCTGGGGGGGCACTGGGTGTCCCTGGGGTGACCTGGCTGTCCCTAGGGTGCCCGGGCGGTCGCCTACGTGTCCCTGGGGTACCCTGGGTGTCCCTGGGGTGCCCTGGCTGTCCCCTAGGTGTCCCTGGGGGTGCCGTGGCTGTCCCCTAGGTGTCCCTGGGGGTCCCCTTGGTGTCCCTGGGGGTGCCCTGGCTGTCCCCTAGGTGTCCCTGGGGGTGCCCTGCCTTCCCCTAGGTGTCCCTGGGGGTGCCCTAGGTGTCCCTGGGGGTGCCCGGGGCATCCCTGGGGTGCCCTGGCTGTCCCCAAGGTGTCCCTGTGGGTGCCCAGAGTGTCCCTGCGAGTGCCCTGGCTGTCCCCTAGAGGTCTCTGGGGTTGCCCTGGCTGTCCCGTCAGTGTCCCTGTGGGTGCCCTGCCTGTCCCCTAGGTGTCCCTGGGGGTGCCCTGCCTGTCCCCTAGGCGTCCCTGGGGGTTCCCTGGGTGTCCCTGGGGGTGCCCTGGCTGTCCCCTAGGTGTCCCTTGGGGTGCCCTACGTGTCCCTGGGGGTGCACAGGGTGTCACTGGGGTTCCCTGGCTGTCCCGTACGTGTCCCTGGGGGTGCCCTGCCTGTCCCCTAGGTGTCCCTGGGGCTGCCCTGGGTGTCCCTGGGGTGCCCTGGCTGTCCCCTAGGTGTCCCTGGGGTGCCCAAGGTGTCCCTGGGGGGTGCCCTGGCTGTCCCTAGGGTGCCCTGGCTGTCCCCTAGGTGTCCCTGGGGGTGCCCTGGCTGTCCCCTAGGTGTCCCTGGGGGTGCCCTGGGTGTCCCCCAAGGTGTCCTTGGGGGGTGCCCAGAGTGTCCCCTGGGAGTGCCCTGGCTGTCCCCTAGGGGTCTCTGGGGGGTGCCCTGGCTGTCCCCTAGGTGTCCCTGGGGGTGCCCTGGTGTCCCTAGGGTGCCCTGGCTGTCCCTTAGGTGTCCCTGGGTGTGCCCTGGATGTCTCTGGGGTGCCCTGGTTGTCCCCTAGGTGTCCCCTGGGGGGTGCCCTGGGTGTCCCTGGGGGTGCCCTCGCTATCCCTGGGGTTCCCTTGCTGTCCCCTAGGCGGCCCTTCGGGTGCCCTGGGTGTCCCCGGGGGTGCCCTCGCTGTCCCCTAGGTGTCCCTGGGGGTGCCCTGGGTGTCCCCTTCGGTGTCCCTGGGGGTGCCCTAGGTGTCCCCTGGGGGTGCCCTGCCTGTCCCTACGGTGCCCTGGCTGTCCCCTAGATGTCCTTGGGGGTGCCCCTGGGTGTCCCTGGGGTACCCTGGCTGTCCCCAAGGTGTCCCTGTGGGTGCCCAGAGTGTCCCTGGAAGTGCCCTGGCTGTTCCCTTAATGTCCCTGGGGGTGCCCTGGCTGTCCCCTAGGTGTCCCTGGGGGTGCCCTGCCTGTCCCTGGGGTGCCCTGGCTGTCCCCCAAGGTGTCCCTGTGGGTGCCCAGAGTGTCCCTGGGGTGCCCTGCCTGTCCTCTAGGTGTCCCTGGGGGTGCCCTGGCTGTCCCCTCGGTGTCCCGGGGGGTGCCCTGCCTGTCCCCTAGGTGTCCTTGGGGGTGCCCTGGCTGTCCCTAGGGTGCCCTGGCTGTGCCCTAGGTGTCGCTGGGTGTGCCCTGGGTGTCCCTGGGGGTGCACAGGGTGTCCCCTGGAGTGCCCTGGCTGTCCCCTAGGTGTCCCTGGGAGTGCCCCGGCTGTCCCCTAGGTGTCCCTGGGGGTGCCCTGAGTGTCCCTGGGGGTGCCCTGGCTGTCCCCTAAGTGTCCTAGGGGGTACCCCTGGCTGTCCCGAGGGTGCCCTGGCTGTCCCATAGGTGTCCCCTGGGGGTGCCCTGGCTGTCCCTGTGGGGGCCATTGCTGTCCATGGGGGTGCCCTGCCTGTCCCTTAGGTGTCCCTGGGGGGCTCCTGGCTGTCTCTGGGGTTCCCTGACTGTCCCCTAGGTGTCCCTGAGGGGGGCCCCTGGCTGTCTCCTAGGTGTCCCTGGGGTGTCCCCTGGGGTTCCCTGGCTGTCCCCTAGGTGTCCCTGGGGGGGGCCCTGGCTGTCCCCTAGGTGACCCTGGGTGTGCCCTGGGTGTCCCTGGGGGGTGCGCAGGGTGTCCCTGGGGTTCCCTGGCTGTCCCGTACGTGTCCCTGGGGGTGCCCTGGAGGTCCCCTGGGTGTCCCTGGGGGGTGCCCTGGGTGTCCCTGGGGTGCCCTGGCTGTCCCCTAGGTGTCCCTGGGGGGCCCTGGCTGTCCCTAGGTGTCCCCTGGGGGTGCCCTGGCTGTCCCTGTGGGTGCTCTGGGCTGTCCCCTACGTGTCCCTGGGGTGCCCTGGGTGTCCCTGGGGTGCCCTGGTGTGCCCTGGCTGTCCCCTAGGTGTCCATGGGGGGGCCCTGGCTGTCCCCTAGGTGTCCCCTGGGGGTGCTCTGGCTGTCCCTGGGGGAGCCATGGCTGTCCCCTTGGTGTCCCCTGGGGGTGCCCAGGCTGTCCCCTAGGTGTCCCTGGGGGTGCGCTGGGTATCCCTGGGGATGCCCTGGCTGTCCCTAGGGTGCCCTGGCTGTGCCCTAGGTGT